>NC_139901.1:19936240-20241240 GCF_905171665.1 Trachurus trachurus | reverse complement strand
TTTGTCTTTGATAAAAACAAACTGACAACACTTTATTGCTGCATCTTCAATTTTTTACCTCAGTAACTTGAACAACCACAACAAGTTAGCCCATACAGTTTTGAAAACAATTTCAAGCCAAGCTGCAATTGTAAAGTACAACTGGGTTATTTGTTTGTTGCCTTTCAGTAGCCTATCTTCACTGAATTGAAATGGAATGGATCTCATTTGACCCGAAGGAGCTTTTTTGCACTTTGCCTCATTTGACGAGCCCACTTTTGTCCAAAGCTTCAATATATTTTCATTGTTTGTTGAGTTAATGCATCACTATTTTAAAATCCAATAACCCACATTAGATTTTTTTTTTGTCTTACAAAAATTGATTTCATTCATGACAGAATTAAGGTCTCCAGACGTTAAACAATTTGCTCCCTTTTCTCTCAAAATGCTAGAACAGTTTATTCATGCTGTCAGTGTCTGCAATTAAGGGAATTTTAAAAAGTGAACATTGTCTTCCACTAAAGTTAACAAAGGAAATTACCTAAGCATTATATTTTAGTTCCATAGAGAATCAGCAGTTGAAAATAGATTTAGCATGTGTCAAATTAGGTTGTTGGCTGAGGTTTGTTGTTCTCTGCTGATGGATGTTTAAAGGGATAGTTCAACATTTTGGCAAATTGGCCCATTGCCATAATCCCTATACTTTTAGGAGTAGGTTCGTTAAATTCTCGGTGTAAGATGTTTTTAGAACCGCCGAGCCGCAAGCTGCTACGCTACGGAGGCTAATGGGATTTCTTGGTTTCCCTCATCAAACTCATCAGATACACAATCCAACAACTCCAAAATGCTCTCGTGGACAAGTTGTGACCTGCAAATTCACCACGATATGAGATAATAACGGAACGTTACGAGACGGAGTTTTGTAGGTAAATTCATGCAAAACAGCTGATGCGCGTTCCCATCGGGGGCAGTTTTCCGGAAAGCAGTCTCTGCATTTGCTTCGAAAACAACTCTGTCTCGTAATGTTACGGGGTTACGGGGCGCGTTTGTGAGGCGGTGTGCAGAGACGAGAGCTGGGACACCGGGGTGGCGGCTCTGATCTTGCAAGGTTGGTTTTTAGCCATGAGACGCAATAGGTGGCACACATTGAAGGCAGAGAGCCTCCATTCTCCATTTATTAAACCATCACAATTACTCCAAAGCTGTTAAATTAAGGTAAAAATGTAGCATAGTTAAGCTACAAATCCTGCATAGTTTCTAGTCTTTGCTGGAAAAAAGATGGATGCAGATGGAGAGCAGCTCTACAAAGAGCTCTGTCAAAAAGATGAGCTTCCCAAAAGAATTACCAGGAAAAGGCAGGCCTGAACGAGAACATGCATAGGTAATGGACAGTTGGAGAAAATATCCAAAATTACAGTCACAGTTGTTGTTTGGGCTGTTTTTTCCCCTTTTGTGAGTCATTTTAGTAAGCAAATTAGTCCTAATGCCTTCATTGAGATCATACCAGTTTCACCCCATGAGCACCCATGACTTTCATTTTGATATCAAATAAACACCTTTAGTTCTTGCATGGTTGTGACGCTTTTGCAGTGGCAAAATCTGTCCACAGACAGACAATTTAATGCCTGTTCTCAAAATAGCCTGTGTGATAATTCCTGTGACAGCAGATATCTCCAGGACCACATTGACACACATACACACACATACTCAGAGGGTGAAAACAATACCAGCCCCTGTTGCGGCTGGTAATAAAAGCAAAAAGCCATAATATCCTCATAGAATGATCTGCACCTGCAATACTCCTTCCCAGTGCACCTGCCTTTTATCAAGTGCTAATTAAGCCACTTCAGGACCAGACTGTCAACTTTCAACACAAAATATCCCAGAACATAGAGGAAAGATGCCATAACATCTGCTGAATAAAATCATGCTGCCCAGAGGACCAACGGTATCTTTGTAATTCAGTTGACAACCTGCTCTTTAATATAGCATAACCCAGAGACTGACAATTGCATTTGGATAATACAGCTCAAAGTATAATGAGTAGATTACTGTGAATTTGTTAAATCATTTGAGGAAAGGCTCAATGCATTGTCACTCTGTTGACTTTCCAGCCCAAAACAAAAGGGGGACTGTCCTGCAAGTGTTTGGACAAAAAATTAAAACCTTCTATCTTACTTCCAGGACTAAGTTTATACTTCATTAATGGTACTGTTGTCTTATTTTTCTTTCCAGATTTCTGTAGTGTATTTATACTGCCTTATTATTAGTGTACTAGTGCAGCTAAAACTAGAAAGAACACCAGAGGCCTGTTTGTTAGAACATAGTAAACCAGTTGCGTGCTGTCAGGACAACAAGTAGTCAAGTAGACCAGCCAAACCTAAAATTAGACATCAAATACTGAACAATTACTGAACAGTGCTCTGCCTATGAGTCCTTTGAGCCTGGAAATAAATCCAGTTTCCTTGTCCTGAAGTCACCGGGTTTTTGAGTGGATGTTTGGCTAGATGCCTGGAATAATGTGTTTGGTTAACACAAGCTTAAGACCTTTTAATGTTTTTTTCTACATGAAATGCATTAGTAAATAAGTAAATGTATAGGCGTGCATTCAAATGATCTTCATCTGCGAAGATGAGTTGCTGAAAAATGTATAAGTAGCATAAGCTTTTCTACATCAGAGCTTTTTTTTTTCTTTATTACAAAAAACAAAAGCTAATGGATGATCACCTTTAGGTCTGCCTACGTCACCCTACCAGCTCTCTCTTAGGCTATATATGGGATCTCATATTGCCTGTTTGCAATCACATTGAAATTTACTTCCCCCTTGTGGTTGCAGTGGGCTATGGTCTTTGTACCGTGCTGGGGTTTGCCAAGCTGAAGGGGGAGGAGCATGTTTTAAACGTTTGACCCTGTGCGCTGGGGTTAAGGATGTTTAAGAGGTCAATGTGAAATAGTGAGCTACATCTAGGTCTACCTGGCTCTGTTTTCCTATCTGTAAAAGTCACCTCTAGAAATAAATGTTGAATTATTTTCACCTCCTTCACTCATGAACCACCATCACATTCTTCATCCAGTTCAGATGTAGTTCACTCAAGTCTTCATATTACAATGAGAAGAGGTTTTAATTTACTTTGACCTCTCTGCTATGAGATTTCTGCAAAGACATGAATGCTGCACATGAGTCTTAACGTACAATAATAGCTTTCAGCTTGTCCCGTTCGGTCTGATTGCATTGTAATGCTTTTACCATGTTATCTTAACTGAAGGCTGCCAGTGAAAACTGATCAATTATTTTATGCTCCTCTTTTTTGAGGTGGTTTAGAAATGGTGACAGAAATAGCGTATTATGTTGTTTGTGCAGCAAATGTTATGGGAATATGTTTTAAAATGATTATTGACAACATTATTACTCAAAACTCATGCATATCTGTAGTGGCCTCAGAAGCTCAACCAACAATCAAGGGAATAGAAAAGCTAATTTCCACTATGCTCGTTCTTGTTGTTAATTGTTTCATCATCTTTATGTGTTGTTAACATCACACAAGGATAATGAAAATTAACACGACAGCTAGCTGCCTCTTTTCCAGTGATTTTGTGATATTGATTGCAACTCCTGAAAATACACTTAGTAAAATATAACCATACAGGATACAACACCAAGACAAAGCTTCAAACATGCCAAGCATATATTCTCACGTACATAAATAATCACTGGATTTTAATTACTTTGACACCCTGTGTACCTTCTTGTATATGCAGAAATCTCTCTTCACATCCTTATTGGGTTATATTTGTTCAGTAACACTTGATCCTATACGTGTCTGTTGCTGTGATATCCATAGCTTTTTATTGCCAATGGGATGAACTTTGATGAGCATTTACTGTCTGAACCAATGGCATTTTTGCCAGACATTACTCTACTCAATACCAGCCTTTGCCCTGGCTAAGTCTACATCAGGAGTGGAGCAACAGAAAATACAGGAAGAGATAAATAGGACCATTGGGTGCTGTAAAATATGCAGGTATGGCGTAGGTGTTAGGATTGAATAATTGATTAGGATGGGTCAATAGTGATATGTATCATCGTTGTTTGATGAGCTATAGCGCCATGTGAAGATAGCCCTAGAGAAAATCTATAGGTAAGGGTAGACTATTGATCCGCACAAATCCTACAGAAGGTTGCACTGATGACAACTAAATGTGTGTCAGAGAAATGTAGAGAATAATGTTATTCATCAGAATAAATCAATAGGGAATCCTCCTGTGTCTCATTCAGTTTGATCAAATTCTTAATTACTTACCTGGAAGAAGTAAGCCTTGTTCCTGTTGGAGTGAGTCATATAGCTCTGGAGCTTTCCTGTTCTTGAGATTACCTGTTTCTTGGCAGGAAAACTACATTTGCACATCATTTCTCATCAATACACCTGGATGCTTTTTATTGCAAACAAATGGTTAAGCTGTATATTATGGTCCATAGTCATTCAAGTCTATGTTTCAAATTTTTATCAATAATCAAGTCTTCAAAGCATGTAAACTTTTCTTTCGGATTGTGATTTTGTTGATAAGTACAAGGAGCTTTTTCGAGCAGATTGCCTGGATAATACACAACAATTCATTGAGGATCAACAAACACTACTTGAATTAATTGCAACATATTGCTTTTTAAGTGAAGATTCATATCATCTCTTTTGCTTTTTCCAAATCCATACCCAAGGGTCATTACCTACCAAAGGAATGCATGAAAAATATTACAGACAATATGTCCTAGTGGTGGATGTAGGAAGCAAATTCCAGGCAGGGCTTTAGGGGGCCATCTGCTCTTGAGTTCCACCATAATGACCAGCTTATGAAAGCTCTGTCCTAAAATTTGGCTCTATGTATATAGCAGCAGACAATGAACCGTCTGCCATCTGGGAATCACAACAAGTCTGCTCTCCAACGCAAATGCTCGCTGTGTTGGAAATTATCTGAAGAGTTCTTCAAACAGCCATGCAACATACTGGGGAAGGCATGTGCTTTGGACTGATCTGTTGCCTTTGGTCCTCTCATTTGGCATCAAAAAGAAGAAACTGGCTTCACTGTTCCACTTGTCAAGCAATGGCATCACTGAAATATCTGCATGTGTGCATAGTTTACTCATCTGACATCAGACAAGCCCTTACTTTATTCTGCCCCTCGGTTTTCCACACACACTCTCATGGGAAACTTTCAACTCAGTGATGCGTGAACATATTTGTGCAAGGTATTGAAATTTCAGCAGAGCTGCGAAGCCAAGGCGAAATGGGATATCACAGTATTATGCTTTTATACAGTGTTGGTAAGTTAAGACGACAGTGTCATGTGCACAGATATGTTCACAGTTATAAAAATACACAGTTGGAAACATGCACGGAGCTGTGCGCTGGAGTGTGAGGAGATAACCATTATGCAGCTTCAGTTTCTCTCTGGCACACAGAATTAGCTGAGGTTAATGTGTGCACCTTGGCTTAGAAAGAAAGTGGAGAGAATGGTGTGTGAGTGTGTATGGTGGTGGTGTTGGGGTGGGGTGGGGGGGTGGGAGGGTAGCACGGCAGGGTTGACCATTTTCTCCTCTTCTGTAACTTCATTAAAGAAATATAAAATGGCAGGCCATTAGGGCAAACGCATTCACCAGCCTCTTATTGAGAGATGCTTTTAGAACAATCTAATCCACCACAAATTGTATGGCTCACTAACACTCCAGACACACACACACACACACACACACACACACACACACACACACACACACACACACACACTAATCCTCCAAATATGAAGCTGTGTGAGGGCTGCAGTAGGAGGGGATGGGTGGCACTGTGTTTCCACAGTGATAAAGTAGCACCTCAGACATGGCCGTCTGTTCCCCCTGCCCTCTTATTAAACATAAAGAAAGAGAACGAGGGAGCAAGAGACCAACAGAGATTGTGAAACAGACAAATCTAAACTTCACACTCATTTTTCCTTCCTCTGCCTCTCCCCCAACAGCCTCCATGTTCTCGCCTCTCTCCTCTCGATGTGTGCTCCCATCACTCCTCCTCTGTGTGAGTTATTAGGATGAGAGGAAGTCATTCTCTGTGTGTGGTTATTAGTATTGATCTGAGCGTCGTTCAACAGCCGTTTCCTGCTGATTTCCTCTCGTTCGCCCTCCCTCCCTTTCTTGCTTTATATCCTTTAATAGCCCCCCCTCCACCCCAGCCCACCCCACAACCACTCCACCCCACCCATCCATCTTAGCTCTCAAGCTGCACTACAGTGAAGTTTTAACATAGTGCTTTGTCTGCTGTGTCTGACTGATTTACTGGATATTGTGGCCTTAATACTGCTACACACATTCACATACACATCCATGCACGTACAACTAACTGACCACGGAAACAATAAATTTACACTCGAGCTCAGGCCTGAGTATTTTATTGACCAATAAAGGCTACACACACACACACACACACACACACACACACACACACACACACACACACACACACACACACACACACACACACACACACACACACACACACTCCATTCCTGCTGTTTGCAGACACCATGCAGTCACTCACACACACGCACACACATCTATTATTGAAACAATCACTATTTACTGTGGGGCCCTCTGAGTCTCTGCAAGTTATACTCTGCCCTGTTTGCTGGTGCTGAGTCTGTAGTTTGTAGACTTATATTAAACAAAATGACATTTTAAGAACTGACAAATAAAAGGAAATAAATCAGTTAATTGTCTTCCAATTTAGTCAAATGAAACAATGTCCGCTTTCATCAAACTTTGTAACAAACACACATATACGCATATTTACCAAGTCATACACACACAATGTTTGCCAAAGAGCCCAAGGTGTTAAAGTGCACTGGTGCAAAGCTCATGATCAGTGTCTCTTTATTATTAATGGACCATTTAAATAACACAGGTTGAGGCATGTGTATTATTCATGATATTAATATCATTTCACCCCCCCACTGTGTAACCTCCCAACATCATCCTCAAGAGATGCACACACACAGATACACACACACAAACATACAAACAAGTGTATGCATACATTTGAGCCATCAGACACAGATATCATCGATCATAGATTAACAACCAGATTTAAAAATAACACCCGTGTGGCCTGTATGTTTGGCCACAGCATCATCAGCTTACCTCCTTTTGACACGAGTAAACTGCTGACTGTGGCCACATGACAATTTGCTGCAGACAAGAGTCACTAAACTCTATCAATTTCTATCAGCTTCGCCAGTGTTATATTGGAACACCAACCTTAACCTTTCGCCATAACCTTAATCCTGCCACCAATCCGATAGATCATTAGACTTTAGCATATTTATTGCTATTGGCATGTCTGTCCTCTGTGACCATGTCTATTAGTCTTGGCAAATAGAGCAGCCATCAGTAATGAAGACACACTACATAGTCCCTAATGGCTTGTGGAAGGGATGTAAACAAGGTCAAAAGTAAAACCAAAACAGCTCACCGCAATGAGAGGAAAATGAAAGAAAACCAGCATCACGGCCAGGCAATAACTCGGTACACAGCAGCAGTGACAAACAAAGCTATTTGTAAAAAGAAAAGGTGGGCAAGAGGCTTATTCTGGGGGGAAATCATTTTGCCAGGTATGTTGTCTACAGCTCAACTTGGCCTGTCCTCTGTTGTTGAGAGGGCCAGGGAACACACACAGTGTCTCTCACAGGCTCTGTGCCGCACAGGAGGACCAGGAGGACAGTTTCTTTCTTTCTTTTTCTTTTCTTTTCTTTTTTTTTTTTACATCTACAATGTATAAATAGAGGACCGCTTCTGAGGGACAGAAGCAAGGACAGCCACTTTGACACAGTCACAACCAGACATGCGGTACTAATAAACTGGAAATGTTATGGTTTGAAATCCATGTATGTACAGTAATGTGATGTAGAGTTTTTAAATCAATGTATTTGACATAAATAGTGTGTAGAGCTCAGTGAAATGACCCATAGACAGCTGATTCTGATGAAACAGGAGGTAAATAGGGTGGAAGTGTGTAACATCAACACAGATATTGATACTAAAGCTGACAGAAGCAGAAAACTAACAGTTTTAAGCCTGGAAGCCACAGAAATGGTGGGCTCATGGGGTTGAAGGCTAAATCTGATTGGTTAACATGGCTGAACTGATTGAAGGGACATGATAGAACTGAAAGTGGGAAAAAAGAGAGTGTGAGAAAGTGATGGTCTCTTTAATTGAGGTCAGATGCAAATACAAGTGAATAATAACCAGAGACTGAAGACAAGTCAAGTCAAGTCAAATTTTATTTGTATCTCCAAATATCACACGCTTGTGCCCTAAGGGGCTTTACAGTTTTTCATACGACACAGCACAGTGCTATTTGTCAAATATGATCTTCAGATCAAGTCTTACAGAGGCATCACATCACATGGATTTTTAGATTTTTTTTAATTTTTTGTCACTGTGAAATACAAATGTCAACAAAAAAGAGGTGAGGTCATATCGACTATCATATATAAAATCAAATTTTCGTGCATGGAGACTGCTCAAGAAATCTGGTGACCTTTGACTTCTAACAGGCTTGTCTTGTAACTGTTGATGTGTTTGCCTTGACTGAAATATGTGGTCTTTATAAAACTGACACAGATAACTAGCTGTAATATGACCTATGTTGGCATTTTGATTTGTCTGTGTGAGAGTCGGGTATTACACTACATTTGTATGTATATGTATCATACACTGTATATCTTATGTATACTGTATGTATCATATTAAGTCTGTATATGAATTCAGAAACGGGTACAGAAACACAAAAAACGAATTAGTATCAGTGAGAACATCAACATCCAGAGACACAAGCATCCCATTATCAAGATCTAGTTGGCTGCTATATTTAGAAGATGTGAACTGTGACAAATAAAAAAAATAAAAAAACCTGGATATTTCTGCTAGAATTTTTTTTGGGGGCAGTTTCTGAAAAAGGGAATCGTCATGCTCCATGACTGATGATGACAAACGTTTATAGCAGCCTCTTGTGTTCACAGCAGCCAACCAGAGCAAAATGCTGAGTTACATATCTGTCTCTCATTTGTACTTGCTCTCACTCTCACCATCTCTCTCCCCTCTCGGTGAATGATATTCAGTTGCACGTTAATCCGCCCTGGATATTAATTACAGTCTCCATTAACATTTAATAAATACTTCCCAGGTGGGCTTACTGCTGAGTGAACAGAGAGCCTTATCAAATATTAGGCCTTTAATTGGCCTTTCACTCCAATGAATGGCTTTTTAATTAGCGTGCAGTTATCATTCCTCCACCAACCACAGGGCCAGGCTGATTAGCACGCGCAGATGTGCCAGTTTTGCTGAGTGAGGGCATCTTAATGACCTGAGGTAGGCCACTCAATACATACTCCCTTCCTGTGGCCAAGGGAGGGATAGTGCAATCGGTGGGTTGCAGGCCACAGCCAGACACTAACTGATTGTCTGGTTATAGCATGGAGATCTATGGGGACGGAGAGCTTACAGTTTTTTAATAAGACAGAGATATGTGTAGATGCCACAGCTAATACAAGTGTATACACCCACGAGGCATTTCTTTAAATCAGTAAAATCAATCTTAACATGTCTCTGCATGTGCATTAAAACAGTTATAGAACACTTTTGTTCATATCAGAATGTCACTTCTGAACATTTTGTCATTGTATTGTTGTAAAAAAACAAAACAAAAAACAAAAACAAATGGACACTCGCTATGATTACTACTATCTGGTCTACCTGACCTACATGTATCTGCAGATGTGAGGGAGAACCAACAAACCCAAAAAGACTCAGGATTTTGAAACAGCAAATCAAATCCCTCCACAGTTGTGTTTTCCCTTCATTTAATTTCACATTAATCCTTCAAGTATAGATGTATTCAAGAGTTTCTTTCCATTAAATAGGTGCCAGCATTTTAAGATGAGATTAAATTTAAACTATTTACAACCAACTTAATAAACTTCATTGGGTATTTTAGGAGTTTTTCAGATATACCGATATAACATTTCTGAGACAAACACCTTATCATAAAATACTTGGAATCAGCAAACTGCTTTAAAAATATCTGCATCAGCAGCAACTGGCAAAAATCAATACGGCTCAAACACCAAAGTGAGAATGTTTAAAATAAATATGCAGACAAAGATAAATCGAACAATCCTGCTTTTTAAAACATTTTTTTTATTAACAATCACATATTCACCATGATTATTTACCTGCTTCATCCTTTTTCCAAGGCTTGAGCAACAGTTTTTCGCAATTGAATTGGTAGGAAGACTTCCTCCCGCTGGGGCTGTGAGGTGTGATGCAACACTCAAATATGAATCACTGCCATATCCGGACTACCACCAATTATTATAAACACATTCAGCAAGGCGCAAACACACATACTATATTCACCAATGTGGGGAGGGAACACAGCAGGAGAGAGTGACGGCTGTCATGAACATTTAAAATCACACAGACATCGACACCACATCTACGCTTTGGATTTAACACTTTCACACATACAAGTCAGAAGTCTCTCTCCTGTCTCCAAGTGCTTTAATTAGTAAATGTAGATGATCTTGAAAAGCATAAGGAAGAAACACACCCAGTTTATATCGAATTATGTTTCTAAATCCAGTAAGAAATTACTGCTTCCACATTAAATTGGATTATTAACAGCAGCTGTTGTATGCAGATGACGATGGCGGCCAAGACAACAAAGGAGCTTGACAGAGTAAAAGACAATTTGCTCATGTAACTTTTAAGAAGCAGCATTGTTTCCTTGTACTGATCAGATCACTGCAGTTCATGAGATTCTTCAATTGATAATGAACACCAAGTGTAACTGAAGCCTTGAGGACTTCACTACTTCACTTCACAGCACAAGAGGAAATAGCTGAAAGTGATACAAAGGGATGGTTTAGTAATAATTCCTCTCTACCATCTCAATGACCTACTCGGTCTCTAAAAGCCTTTTGTTAGCACTCCAACATAAAATGTACAAGCAAACCCACTTCTTCGACATTTTCACTCAAAAGTATTCAAATTACTAATGCAGTGCAAATGCATGTCAAACACACAGAGAAAAAAATATTAAAATACTTTCATGCTCGCACTTTTAAAAAAAATATATATACCAGAGAGTGTAAGGAGATAACTCAACCTCCAAACCCTGAGTATGTGGTCGTATTTCCAATACTACTGAGACTTGAATAGAGGTGCTTTGCAAACCTCTCACTGCAAATCTATTTCTAAGTCTGTCAAATATAAGCAATGTGCCCTTATCGTGCCCTCGCCAAAACGACCTCCCAAATATGGGCATATTTTGCTCATGATGCAGTTCACACTATGCAACAGATTTATTTACAGATTCATCTTGCGTGTGTGATGCTCGTAGCAGCGAACCTGTTAGGGAGCCAAAGAGAAAGATTTGAAGGGAGAAATCGCAGCACTAGACTTCATCAGGAACAGAACAGTCGGCAGTAGGGAGGCATTCTGGACACTTTTCCCTGCGAGCTTTAAACTGGTCCAGTGTCGTCATCATTGTGCATGTTGCCGTAAATCCACAAGGACCCTAAATGCATTAGCAGATGTTCAGTCAGTATCACAGTGGGTGACAGTGGTTAAAATGGTCAGGTGGGATGCCCCCAGAAAGCTTTAGAGTTTCAAAGTCAGATTTCAGAAACTCCAGAGTGACTCCGGCTCTCACACAGAGGACACTAAGTTTAGGACAGACCACACCAAACCCCAAAGCCAACAGAGTGTGGGCCCATTTTGCCGCCGGGTTTCTTTTCAGGAACTCAGAAAAGCTGTTTTTGTCCTTTTTTTGCCAGAGGGGACCTTGTGTCATCTCATGTCCAAAAACAGAGACACTATTGGGTCGAAGAAGGTCTGAGCTTGATGGCTAAAATCATACAAGAGGCATGCTCGTGGTTAATTGAGGAGCTGAGTGATGCAGCCAGCTGAAAGCATTTAAGTGGTACTTTAGAATGATAAGAGCTCCCTCTAGGGGTCCAGGCACACTGCAGTTGACAAAATCTCTTTCTCTCTCCTCCTTCAGTCACTTTGATTCTGTTATAATGATGCAGATTTCCCCTGGTCCAGGAATTTGGTTTGATGAATCCTGTAAACAGCGTCTGGACACAGCAACGACCGACGGCTCCATTGCATTAGAGCAAGTGAGAAATACTGATATCAGCTGACACCTGCCTCTCCCCAGGTCCAGTGACTTCAACCATGATGATCTCATGCAATAAGAGCATCCTTTTGTGCACTGACCCTTTTTGCTCATTTGAACTCTTCAACTCTGTCCTCCTCCCATTTTTTTCTTTTAAATCACCCTTTTGACCTCCTACTAAAAACACTCCCTTTGTCTCAGTCCAGCTTACCTCGCACCCACCAAAACACACACACACACACACGTTGCACTCATCCATTTTCTCCTGCAGCTCCTCCTCCGTGGCTTTAATGTAGTCTGAGAATGTGTCTGCTCTGTCAGCCAGACTCACTGTCTTTTCCCTTCATTAGACTTAAAGGAAGGAAGATGCCTTTGTGTTTGCCATTTTTCAGTATCCACTCCGTGTAAGGGTGCTGGGGAGCGCACACACACACACACACACACACACACACACACACACACACACACACACACACACACACACACACACACACACACACACACATATATAAATTATTTACACTTCTATCAGCATTAATGGAGCCATAAATTACAGTACAGGCTCAACCTGTAAGCCCTCTGCAAACTGTCTTCTTCCCTTAATGAACAACAGCTTCATATATATTTGATCTGAGAGAATGTATACGACAGACTGAATGATAATGGATAGTCATCCTGCCGTTATACCATATTAAACCCTTCTTTGCTCTAAAAGTAAGGATTATAATATCTCAGACGGTATTACTTAGGAGCCCTGAGCTGAGCCATACTGAAATCTCTTTTTCTACTAGTGTACTTTTTTCTACTTCGCTCTTATTCTTCTGTCATAATGCTAAATCGAGCCCCACTTTTGCAGAAACCCGAAGCTTCCCACCTGCAGTATGTGTTCACTCTACTGTGAATAAGTTCTTCCCTTTGCCCTCTCTTTCACTCCCTTCCCAATGTCTGTCTCATCTCTGTCTTCTTCCCTCTCTCTGTTCGGCTGCCCTGCTCCTGTGCTCTTCCCTCCCTTGCTCTGGTCTTTCATTTATAATGCATGTTAAACAAACAGACATGTCAGAGTCACTCAAATGTATGGGCGTCCCCTCGCTGCTGCTCCATCCACCCCGAGTAGGGAGGGTAGGGTGGGTCACGTCTCGAAGGCCCCCCGTGTGCAGCCCGGGCCCCGCTGAACTACAGCCCTCTGCATCAAACACAGCCTGTGCATTCTACAGGGGGAAATCAATGTTGGTCCAGCACCTCAGTCTATTTATACAACGTTGTATTATCGCATAAAATCATGCTAGTTCATAGAGTGGATCTTTTTTTCTTTTTTTATATCTGATCTTGAGTCTAAATTTGAAAGAAATGTGACGAAGCAGAGGTGAATGAAGCTATTTGTAAAGGCATGTTCAAAAGAGAAGAAGGCGCCCTCATCAAGGCTGTTACTTCAAAAGGAGTTCTGTTTATGTTGTTTTCACATAAAAGTCCTTACTCATGTATTGTCAACATGCAAGGGAAGCAATTTTTGATCCATACAAATGTAGACCCATCTCCATTTTGTTTCTTGTGGCTCAGAGTGCTAAATACTGTCAGAAAGAGCAATTTCCTTTTGTCTGTTACTTTACATGTAAATCTAATTTCTTTGTTAAGGCGTGGAGGGGATAAGCTGCTGCTTTGGCTCACTCTTGAATTGTGTACGTGCATAAATAAACACACAGACACACACACACACCGTCATCTGCAAAATCCCAATTTTCCAGGTGCAGAGGTCTGTAGAATGGAGCTAGAACCACTCATAAGGAAACTGCATTATTCTCCATCAGCGCTGTGCGGCATCTGAGCTATTATACCATCCACCACTAGCATGCACATACAAATGGAGTTTACCACTTGACAGGGAGCGCGATGGGGCCTGAACAGCACAAGGGTATGAGTGGGATCGTGCTCGATCGCCAGCAAAGTAAGTTCATTTTCATTTTCCATACAGACCATGCTCCACTTGTGTTACAGTGATATAATGCAGAATGACTAAGTGCACACTTCACAGGCACATTATACAGCATTTGCAGTTGGAAGCTCCCAGAGTGTCAACATGTTTGTAATTTCCTTAGATCAGATGACTGCTTTTCAGCTTTGCGAAAGTCTTCAGGATGTATCTTCTCCAGATCAAACTGAATATAATGCAAATTTATAGCATAATAAAGTCGTTAGATGTACATAAAAGTAGATGAATTGTGCATTCCTCTCTTACACAGCAGTCTCACCTGGGTAGTAAGAATAAATAATAAGAGTAAATGATGGTTCTCTCCACTCTTTCCACCCACTGTAGGCTGAGAGAAAACTGGATTTATTCAGTCACCTAATACACACAGTGACTCAGAGTGTATACTGTGTGTGGATGAAATGAGCTTGAGAGGCTTTTCCTCTCTCACAAAGCAAATATCTGTCCAGGAATAAGATATTGATTTGTCATTTCCCAGAGCTGAAGCTGAGTAAACAGGCTAAGCAGACATGTGATTGGTGGTTGTTGATAATTGTTGTCCGGTAACAGTCGGAGGCATTTCCTCTGAAAATGACACTAAACGCATGCTGAACTGTAAATCATTCATGTTGCCTTGCAGGTACCTTTCAAAGCACAAACGTCTGATAAACACCGTGAGTCTTTTCTGCACAAACAAAACAAATCAAATATTTATTTCCATGTTTACAGCACTCTGCTTCCCCAGTATGAACAACAACACATCTCTCCACTGTCAACATGAATGTTGGAGCTGCTTGTTTTAGAGGAAGCTCGCTCTGGGCGGAGAAGTCATTTAGATTATAGTTTAACAATCCAAATGAATAACCATGGTAGTGACACACTTGTCTCAAAAACAAAAACTTGTCTTTTCTTCATTTGTTTATTTGGCATAAACCAAGATTCCATTAGAACAAGGACAATGGGACTCATTTATCGCCTGGATTGTGCCACCTCAATGTGCCACAGAAGTGAACTAAAAATGCTGCGTTATACTTCAAGTAGGTTTTTTGTGCCATTTTTGCATGTGCACAAAATGAAACTAATGAAATTCCTGCAAACATGCAAGAAAGCTATAGGGATATGGAAACCTGTCTTTTTCATTTGGCATCATGACCCTACTCATCCATCTGATCCATCCTGATATACAGATATGTCCAGACATCCAGAACATATTTTGTCTGATTATTCTGATCATGTAGCTGGTGGTCCTGAACGTTTTGCCTCCGTCATGAAAAGACTTCCTCTCTCAGCTTGAATGAAAGGTTGCCCACCATCCCTGGGATGGTGGGGATCATAGATGTAGCAGAATGAGGCAGATGTCAGTCTAATTACCATAACTCTGCAGGTAAGTTTGAATGTGAAATTATGAATTTCTACAGTGTAAACGTGATTTTGAGTTTGCACGAGAAACTAATCTGAAAGCTGTGGTCTCTAATATATTTTATGTTTAGCAGCAAAAGTTGACCTGTTTTATGTTGACTACATGAAGAGTATAAGAACCAGTGAATGTGTTTGTTTTGTGTGTGTATGCTGTATCATTGTATTATCTTCAATTTCCATTATGTATGATTCATACTTTATTATACTTTATTATTATGATAAAATGTGTATATTTCAGACTTATACTACAACATTATATATTTGATACTAAAATGAATTTTGTGTTTTTATCGTATTGTAAATAGATTTAACATCCTCTCTCCTAGGTGTTTAATTTCTTATTTTGTGTTTTATTTATTTCACCGCACTTTATATGGGCTAATGTATTCCCTTTTAACCCTGCTGCTGTAATTTGAATCTACACTCAGGGGACATTAAGTGTCATCTTATTTCATCTTTATTCAGATTAAACAATGTTTTTTTTATTATGATTTATTCTTAAAGAAAAGATCTCTGAACACTTCCTTCATCACAGACTGCAATGTGTATTCAATCCCACCAGATGTCACCAAGTCTTGATTTGGGAGTTAAAATCTGCAGTTAAATCATCCGGCCACTAGATGGCAGTACACCAATAAGCACCAGTACAAAAAAAAAAAGTTTCAGTGGGTTCCTCTGACAAAAACAGAGAAGAAAACGAAGCGGGAGCGAAGAAGCAGGAACAAACCCGATATGTGAGAACACAGGAAATGTTTTCTCTTTGTCTGCTCAAAGCTGTTTTGGTTTAATCGTATTTTTTCTGTGATATCAGCTGTTACAATAAATTGAAAAAGAGTCTTGTGAGAACACGCCGTGAGAGGGAGTGTGTAGTGTGCAGGAAATCAGGAAGTGTAGACATAAACAAACTCAGCATGGGGCTGTGGTCAGGCTGACGTGGGTTTCAGTTGTACCTGTGTAACGAAGCACATACAGTACTGTTGTTAAAGGACGCTGGGTTTAGATAATGATAATAATAGTCTGTCACTATACAAAGAACAAACTTATAGTCAGAAACAGGTACATTGTATCTTCCAGATCAACCTCTCAGGCACTAAAGCAGCTCTCAGTTTGTACTTTCATGATAAGCCCACACACCCAGAAACCAAACGGTGCGCTGGAAGTGAAATTAACAAGCTGATTAGTAGATTTGCTTATTTGATTGACAGAAAATCGATTGGTAACACAGTTTGTCATTTTCGTCACCATCTATCAATGAAAACAAAATGAACATGTATCTTCAGGGCATAATCATGAGCATTTTTCCTGATCTTTTCTGGCATGTAGGCCTATAGGCTACACTAAGCAACCAATCCATTATTTAGGAAAGTGACTGTCAAATGTATTGATTGTAAAAGATGATTATTGGTTACAGCCTCACTATGATGCATTACTATGAAGGCTGTGTGTGAATGACCTGACAGAGAAATTAAAACAACACTATGCTGCAACAATAAAGGTATTTGTCCTGCCTGACCAGGACTTCAAGCTTTAGGGCACATCATACCTAATTAATATTCTCTTTAAGTGGTGAAAAATCATGACAAATATGAAATTAATCTAATCATGTTAAACAAAAATGATATGCACTAAACCTGTTGTGGGGCCCTGGACAATTGTCAGCATTGCTTGGTTTGTAATTCCCTTGTCATTATATTTTAACAGATAATAAGTCATTTATTTAACCACTGCACATGCTTCATGACCAACTCACTGGTTGCAGATTTCACAAGCGATCAGAAATAAATTTGAGAATATCATTGTACCTTTATAGCTTTATTAGCTTAGTTACAAAAAATATGTGTACATCTATGTGTGTCTGAATAGGAAATGACTGACTCTAGGACTAAAGAGTGTTTAGTATTAAGTTTTGCCATCATTTTAGATTGGATAAAGAAAATGTATCATCATCACTATATTTTTTTTTCTCAGGAGCTGATTTAAGTGACATTCAGTCATGGCTGAGGAACCAGCAGCAGAAATCCAGCTACTCCGGAGCCAGAAGGCCAGACTAATAGAAATACTTAGTGGTGATCCTGACTTTGTGCTGCAGCACGCAGACTCTCGCTGTCTGCTGTCACCTCACGGCTACCAGCAGGTGAAATCATGCCGTATTCCTACTGAGAAGGTGACTGAGCTGCTAGATCACATCCTCCAGAGAGGGCCTGAAGCAGCACGAGGATTACTGGAGCTCCTGAAGGACCAGGCTCTACTAGAAACCTTTCCACTGCTTGATTTTATAAAGGATCTGCAAATCAGCACGCTATCATCAGGTGGGTCAATATCCGCTCAATATTTTCAGCTATCTGTGAGATGCTGTTAGATTTATATCTTAAATATAAATGTTTTCTTTACACAAGAACAAGAACAAACAAGAAGAAGAAGAAAACGAAAGAAGAGAAAAGCTCCTGAATTGCAAGAGACCATTCCTGGCAAACAGATCTGCAACAACAGTGAGTCACGCTCCACTCAAAGCTTTTCCCCTCAAAATACTGTAAGATCATCACCTGCTTTATCTGCTTGTCTCATTTTACAGGCCCTTGTTTAGTGACGGAGAAGCAGTTAATGACCGTGGCCCGTGCCATTGGCAAATGTTGGCGGGAGATTGGCAGAGTGGCTCTGGAGATCCCGTCTGTGAAGCTGGAGCAGATTGAGGAGGACCACTCCAGCCATGTGGAGCGAGTATTTGCCATGCTACGCTACTGGAGGACGTGCCAGAGGGAAAAAGCCACAGCAGCTAAGTTGCACTCCCTGCTCAGTCAGGAGGACTGTGCGCTGCCACCTGAAAGTGTTGACCACTTGTTGAAGAGTGACTGAGGCCTTCACCCCCTGGGACTGAAATACTTTCAAAGGAGGATGTTGCAACTGGATATGAGTGTATTTCTCATTATAAATACTTTTAATTCATATTAGAAAAAGACCATTTTAATGGGACCAGTTCAGAGACATTGACGTACCACTGGACAAGAGGACTCTCATTCAAAGATGATCGTCTGCTTTTTATTACAGTGTAGAAAAAAAACTTTTTGTTAGTTGGAATTTCTTTAAAAGGGCTGTTTCTATTTTCTCTTGTGACTGTAATACTGATTTTTATATTTTCCCTCCAGTCAAGGCAGTTAGGACAACTAACTAACAGTGCTCATTTTATTTTAATGTACTACAACAGAATATCTAAAGAGGAGGAATAAATCATATTTCTGTCCTGTATTTTGATGGATGTTCTTTAAGATCTTGGGGATAAGGGCTAAAAGAATCAAGGCTCTAGCTATGATATAAAATATATTATTTACATTATTTGCAAAAATGGCTCACTCGCCTGGTAGCCTATGTCTGGCATGAAAACAGTGTGTGTTTGCAGTAAAGCAGAGATTAGAATTTACTGGAGATTTCCTGATAGTAGTGATCATACCTCTTTATATACAGTCTATGGATCATACACGGCAACAGAGGCATCATCTTGATGTAAATAAACGATCTTTGGCGGTGGATGTTGACCGCTCATAGCTTTCCCATTGGATCTTAGCCCGTCATGTGACGGCACACTGGTCTCCTGTTGGACACCCGATATTACACTTGACTGCTCGGCTTCTGGGTAAGCTCATGGATGCATTTTAATAGATCCATGGGTAAACCACAGAGACACCGGTGGGCTCGATTTAAAGGTTGAAGTGTCCCGGTTTCATTAAAAAAAGAAGAAGAAGAATTATCGTAATAGGCTACGTCTCTGTCGTATTCCGTTCCGGAAATAGACGCAAAACAGTACGACAATACAATACCCCTCCGACCTCAGAGGGTTAATCAGAGAACAACGCTCCCATAAAGCAGAAACTCATAAAAGATAAGTTACTTGCTGTGTTTTCCCACATAACATTAATTAACTTAGTCTGGTGCAAAGGTAGACTCCCTCACGCTCCTGTCACATTAGTTGATATGGCAAACTCATGTGAGTAGGCTACATTGTGCTGTTGTATTTTTCTGTTTTTTTTTTGTAGCTCTTAACTTTTGGAAGTGATGGTTCATGTTTTTTGTTGTAACTACAGCAGATAAGATGACGAAGGAAGCAGCTGGTTTTACTGACCTGAGTGAACCTCTTATCGACCACACAGAGGGCCAACTCTTCTTGAATGAAACCTTCAAAGTTATTCTGGAGCAGGTGCTCTGCAAGGGCACAGACATCAAAGAGAAGGTAAAGCCCCAAATCCCAATTGTGTCAAATTACAGTGATGATTCTGAATAAAACTCATTATCCACTTTTTCTTCCTGCAGGTTTGTGAGTGGAAGGAGCCTGAGGAGCTGGCTCTGCTGCTGGATCTGGAGCTGAGGCCAACAGGGGAGCCACAGCACAAGCTCCTAGAAAGAGTTAAAGATGTCGCCAAGTACAGCATCAAGACAAGTAAGACTGCTGAGACAGCTGTACCAGTTGAATAGATTGACCTTATTCACTCGTGATGAGACTTTTCTCTTTTTTTTTCCTCGATCATTTCAGGTCACCCACGTTTTTTTAATCAGCAGTTTGGGGGGGTAGACTACCACGCCTTGTCTGGACGAATGCTAACTGAGGCTCTCAACACTAACCTGTAAGAATCAGCAAGAGATAGCGCATTACACATCAAGTGATATATGTAGATAAGGTTTTGTGACGGTTTTAGGTGGTAGTAGTGGATCTTCCATTAGTAAAAGTAAAGTGTAAAAATATCAAAAAATCTGCATTAAAAATTTTAATAAGTGAAAATACACAATACTGGACCTAAATGGTTTGCACTGCAGGTGTTTACTCGGCGCTCTGGTCATTATAGTGTGTATTTTACCTGCAGTTTCACCTACGAGGTGGCCCCTGTGTTCGTGCTGATGGAGACTGAGGTTCTGAGGGGCCTGCGTCAGATGGTGGGCTGGACCGAAGGTGATGGTATTTTCTGCCCTGGAGGGTCTACTTCCAACATATACGCCATGAACCTTGCACGCTACCGACTCTTCCCAGAGGTCAAAAGCCAGGGGCTGTGGGGTCTCCCACGACTGACCATTTTTACATCACCAGAGGTCAGGAACAGCTGTTCAACACTGTACATCTGAGGGATTGAGGTCCTAGATGGAGAATGAAACTTCAGTGTTTGTGTATAAATATGATTAAAAGAAGCATCGCTTATGTTTTCAGAGCCATTACTCTGTGAAGAAAGGGGCTGCACTTCTGGGAATTGGGACGGACAACGTCATTTTGGTGAAAGTGGATGATAGGTAATTAACTGTTTTTGTATGAGCCATTTTGGAGCCAAAGGTTTCCTGGTACATATCCTCAAATGAGAGGCCTTTCCCATTTTTCATGTTATATCATTGTAATAACATGGTAATGTAACATAACTGTGGACCATGGGTCTATGTTAGGATATTATTCCACTATTTTCTGACCTTTTACAGATTAAACAATTAACTCCCACCAGCCAGTTGTCGGTCGGTTCTCAGGATCCTGCCACAGTGATGCCTGACCGATTTTTCTTTCCTTTTTCTCTGTGCTCTCTCATGTGCTGCAGGGGGCGTATGAGACCAGATGACCTGGATGAACAGATAAAGCTGGCAAAATCTCAGGTGAGTAAGTATCAGGTATGACCTGTCATGGTTCACTAACCAACCGTAAAACATTTTGTTCATCCTGCAAGTCACAAATCACAGAGTGCAAGATGACAGTACTGACTTTCAGTGTGTTTCTACCAGGGTTCAGTGCCATTCCTGGTAAGCTGCACATCAGGGACCACAGTTCAGGGTGCCTTTGACCCATTGGACCGCATAGCTGACGTCTGTGAGAAACACGAGCTCTGGATGCACGTAGATGTGAGTCCTCTAGTGAAAGAAATTGCAATGACACTGTCTTGCATTAGCTTGTGTTACATTCATTAAAATGTGAGTTCATGTAGAAGTATGTATTTGTTTCAGGCTGCCTGGGGAGGGAGTGTGCTCTTCTCCAAGCAGCACCGACATCTGATGAAAGGAGTTGACAGGTATTAAATGTACAGGCCAGGCAGTAAGACATGGTCAGGCGATATTTGATTTATTGATTATCATGTGTGTGTTTCTTTGTGTCTGTGTAACAAGAGCAAATTCAGTTGCCTGGAATCCACACAAGATGCTGGTGGCTGGCCTGCAGTGCTCTACCTTACTGCTTAAGGATACCACGGTTCGATTTCACACTTTGAGGACAATTCATACCTGATACACATCTTGACCTTTTTCAATGGTTTTGCACTTCAAAATTGTGACAGTCATTTATCTTCTTTTCCTTAGAATTTGCTGAAGCAGTGCCACAGCGCCAACGCCACCTACCTCTTCCAGCAAGACAAATTCTATGACATCAATCTGGACGTTGGGGATAAGTCTGTGCAGTGCAGCCGCAAGGTGGACTGTCTGAAGTTGTGGTTGATGTGGAAGGCTGTTGGCTCTAATGGCTTTGAACAACGTGTAGACAAAGCCTTTAACCATGTCAGGTAAGCAAGCTGCAGCTGTAGCTCAATGCACACCTGAAATAATTAATGAATTAGAAATGATCTCATTTTGAAAAGATGACATCTAAAAGCACTACTATTTCACTTAACTCACATCTTATCACTAAACTGTAGCTGTTCATTCATCTACATTATAGAACAGAATAGAAGGAATATTTAGGATTGTGCAGCAGGTTATGAAACTGAAATCCTCACTCACATAATCTTCTCCTGCCTGCCTGCCATCACCATCTCAATTTTATTGAAAAAATAACACAAATGACATCGGCATCATCAACATTTTATATAAAGGCGTATACTGTAAAAACTTGCCCCTACAGGTATTTGGTTGAACAGATGAAGAAAAGACAGGGGTTCCACCTTTTGGATGAGGTAAGTAAATATCTTAATGATACTAAAAAAGGTACGTTGTTGTTTTTTCTTTGCAAAATTGTCTAACACATGTCTGTTTCTGTCTCCATTGGCAGCCAGAGTTTGTGAATGTGTGCTTCTGGTACATACCACCCAGTCTGAGAGGGAAGGAAGGAAATGCAGATTATCAGGAGAGGCTGGCAAAAGTAAGTGTCTGTATTACAGTGCAAGTTACAAGTGCGCACATAAAGACTATAGTCACATAAGAGTTTATGATTTTTAATTTCCTTGTGGATGCTTGTAGTCTCCATGTTTTTTGTCTATAACTCTTTGTGTGTGTTTTTTTATCTTCCTTATTTGATTCAAAGGTTGCTCCAGTCATCAAGGAACGCATGATGAAACAAGGCACAATGATGGTTGGCTACCAACCTCTGGGAAACAGGGTCAACTTTTTCCGTGTCATTGTGTTCTCTCCTCTTGTTTCCCAGAGAGACATGGACTTCTTTCTCAATGAAATTGAAAGACTGGGAACTGATCTGTGATCAAAATTACAACTCAGCTGCCCATTCATAATCTGAGGCTGCATCCAAATGTCACAAATGATGAGAAATTAAGAAGTTATCATGTTTGACAGATGTGATTAAACATGTGCTCTGAAATTAGTTTTTCCAGACTTAGAACTTTTCATCCTCAGATCAAGAAACAAGTAGTTTATAACAATGATTTTCAGCTAAAAGGGGACTTACAATAATCATATCAAGAAATCTGTTTTGTTATACAATATTATATAAGACGTCCTAGATGTGACCTTTTGCACTTGTATTTTGACTTTTTGCCCTCAGGGCGGCATTATAGAGTAAGTAACTAGTAGTGATGATGATGATGATGTTTCTGTAAATTCCAGAAAAACCCAACACTCTGCCCTGTTATTTTCTCATACTTTTTTACTTAATGTATGTATTTGAATAATGTTCCTTTAAACTAACCTAACCTGTTTTTAATACAAGTTCTCACGTAAAAATGTTGAAACATGAGTAGTTTATGACTCTCCTCTTGTTGTGATCAGATCTGCTGAGGGAAATAAATCACCAATTGCATTATAAAAGTGTAATAATTCAGTCTGACTTATTGCTCAACATTGTTAAGACCTGTCAGTCAGTTTGAGCGTGATAGCCAAGTCATGCAATCTGTGGATTGTGCCTTCAGCTATGCAAAGCTTTTTTTTTTTTATCTTTTCTTTTTATGGTATGTCCATGTTGCAGCAGAATGTACTACGCACTCATTGGCTGGAAACTGATTGACCACAATTTTGCAAATAAAACATTTTCTTTTATAATGAAATACAGTGGTACAGTACAAGGGCCAAAATATTTTTAATAATGTATGATATAAATAAATGTGTTGATGAAAAAAGGACTGAAAAGCGCTGCAGTTTTAGATGCATGAGTTCATCTTTTAAATTTAGGAGGTCATGCACTGTCGAGTCACTTGATCCATATCAAGAAAAATAAAAATCTGGTATTTTAGGGATTAATCTGGTTCGTGTTCACGCTGACTTTTACATTCTGCATGAAACAGATCATGAGCCACATTAAGTAGCCTACAATGGATCTTAAAACTGTTGCCATATTTTGAATGACTATTTGTAGATTATGGGGATTTGACTGGGTGATTGTTATATTTCTTATGCACACACTGAATTAGCCTACAAGCATATCACACCTCAGTTTCAAATGCTTTTGACTGTCTGATCATGTTACCATTATTACTCATTAAATCACTTCCTGGTCACAAATATTTGAAGTTAGCTAATTTTACAGTGCAAAACTCCTGTGGTTGGTCTGTCAGACCACATCACAAAAGAGTCTGGAAACAGACCCTGATCATCTCTTCCCTTCTTCCTCGCAAATAGACGTTTCCAGAGCAAACAGGCTGGCTATGAAAACAGCGGTTGTAGTGGTCCCCATCTATGTATCGCTGGGGGGTCCAGATCTTTGTGCTCCGCCACTGCCTCGCCTCCACCAAAGATACTCTCCTACTCCGCCTCCAACAGTCCCTCACAATCATGGCCGAAAATGTAGGTCACCGCGCTCCGATCACGTGACTGCGCGTTCGCCCAATCACGGCTCTCCCCGCGAAGCGCTTCCGGTGGCGTTTCCTGTCAGTGTTTGTAAACTGAGAAGAAATTGGAAGTGCGACAAGAAATAATAACCTACAAAACTGTTTAAACCGAAAGGTAAGCAGTCGGCTTTCCGACACGTTTCTGTCGCGGTTCTTTAGGCGTTTTATAACGTGCTGCTCGTTTGTTTCCAGCGGCTGTAGCCGGAGAGGGAGCTGTTGTTTTGTGGTCGGCACTGAGCCCGCACGCCCTGCCTGGCTGTTGTTGTGTTGTCTGGGGTGGGGGGTGGGGGTGCAGTCATACAAGAGTTATCCTCAAACCCAACTCCTGGCTGGCTAGCTGGTTAGCATTTTCTGCTCCATTCAGCAAACTCTCATTGTACTGCTCACTTTTACGTCGTACGTGCAGCAGCAGCAGCAGGTATCTGAGAGCTCCACACTCAGTCCCGTCTGACCGAAGCTAACCTGTTCAGGGATGGTCAGGTTTCCAGCATGGTACCAGTCGTTAGCCAGCTCCCTAGTACCCCGAGTGCCTCATTGTTTAACGTGGTTGTTATACAGACATGCTTTCAAATGAGCGCCATTCACAATCCAAAATTATTCGGCTTTTTAAAATACTTCAATTGACTGTGAGCAAACATTTTACTCTAAATTGATGTGTGGCATTTTTCTGTACCATCAAAGTGTGCACGCATGGTCTGTCCAGGTAACAGTAGTGTGCACAAAAAGAGTAGATCGGATCAACATTTGGTGTGGTTGCACTATACTTTAAAATGGTACCACTTCTCTTTGGTAGCTGCAGTTGTTCAGTTTTGCAGGGAGCTTTGCAGGTAGATTGTTCCATGCATTGTGGAGAACTTGCTCTCCCAGTGTCTTTTCTCTTCATAAAATCCCAATTAAACTCACTGAGGTTGAGATGGTTCTACGCATTTGGCCTCATCATGCTGCTGAATAAATCTTGGATGCCTCCCTCGCAACTGTTTATCTCACCACTCATTGCAATAGTCATACTGGCTGCTTTTATCCAGTGAGGGGTTTGGAGCATGGTGGTACTGTGTTCCCACTGCTCCACTAGCTGTTCACTGCCCAGGATGTTTGATGATTTTCTCAAGGACAAAATGCTACCTGCCCCTTTTCATCTTATAGGCTACATGATCATGTGAGACAATAATTTCTTTAAGTTCTTGGTGTTGTGATAACGAGTGTGTTTAAATACACTCTGGTATTCTGGTTTTGATGTGGAATATGGTGTTACTGTTTACACAGATTATAAAGAAACCTGGGGACGCATACACATGAGGTTTCTGATGTTTGGTTTGGTTTGTGTTATTCCTGTTCTGACTGAGTTACCTAACGCCTGCATATTAACGCAGTTTGGTTTCTGACTGTATAAGCTCTGCTTCATTAATCATCCTGTATTTGCCTTCTGCATCTGATCATCAGTGATTGCAGACCAGTGCCACAATTTGTTCATGACCTGCTTTGATCAGACTCCCTTTGAGCAAGTTTATTGCCGGTGCAGCATTTGCCATTTAAAAAAACATATTTTTACTATGTAATGTGAGTCGAGCATGCACCTGAAAACATGCCAGAGGATGGTTAGAAACCTGGATAACGTGTTTTTCATAAAAAGCAGACACTCGTGCACATGTAAAGGCAGTCAGTGAGGAGCAGGGAGTTTGTACAGTGGGTGAGTTTTGTTTGGAAATGTTGTAATGAACCCTACACAAAATAGCCTTGTCCTTTTTCCTAATTGATCATCAGGTGTGTCGGTATAACAGCTTATATTATGGAAGTTTTGCTGTTCTTTTATTTTGTTGACCCTTTCATGTTAAGCATCTACATTTCTTTTTTTTTCTGAAAGTATATTTTGGGGGCTTTTTTATGCCTTTAATTGATAGCGTAGTAGAGAGAGACAGAGGGGGAATGACATGCAGCAAAGGGCCACTCGAGTCGGGATTCGATACGGGGCCGGCTGCAGCGAGGACTGTAGCCTTTTTATACATGAGACGCCTGCCCTACTAACTGAGCTAAACGACACCCCAGCATCTACCTTTGTATCCCAGCCTATGTCATCTATCTTCTATCAATCTTATAATCATTTTCATGCTCTGGCTGTACGTTTAAATAATCAGAATAATGCAAGCCGAGAGACAACAGAAAAAAAACTAATTTTTGTTTATGTAATTATCCACACTATAGCTGTTCTGAAGAAATAATTTTGCAGTTATATGCAGTTGAGTTATCACACAGTGCTTTACATGTGCAGGTGATTGAGAGCAGATGATAGTTGCAGAAGTTACCACAGCGCCAGATTTCACGGCTGCTGTCCAGTTCACTTTAACGTGACTGACTGGTTTGTGAACTATCTGAAATACCCCAGTGACTCATCGGTTGATTTGTGCTGTGAAACACGACTTCCAGCGTTGCTATGACAATGTGAGTTGCTCAGATGTAGACTCAGGGTATTGTCAGTTTATTAGGCTTATTTTCTCAGCTGTACAAAGACAAACTGTAGCTTTCAATCAGATTATAAAACATCCCATGTCGCCTATATTTCATTTTACGATGTCTAAAACAATATGATCTAAGATTAAAAGGAAGAATGGGTTTTATAGCGCACTTACTACTGTCAAAAAGAAAAAGCACAGGCATTAGATGTATTTTACACTTTTCATTGTCACTTCACATATGAAGCATTTGTTTGATTGATGTATCATTCCTGCACACATGTGTTTTGTTGTTGGAGGCTGCCTTGATGTCTCTCAGTTTCTTCCTTCCATTTCTTTTATTTCTTCTCCCCGACTGTTGTGTTTTCTGTCACCCGTGGTGACATGTAATGTGCACCAGACCTCTGGGGGTTTATTGCCTAATAAACTAGATATTAATGCTGGACATAAATTTCTGGGCATGCCGTATATCCAGACATGATTTGATCAATCTAAATAGATTGATGTGGTTTTCCAGCGCCTGATTCCAGCATGTAAAAAGCTTAGCCTTATGTTGTCATGCCTCTACTTTCAGACTTTCAGGTGGGTGTCTCTTCTGTCACCCATCATCCTGAGTGAAGCCCCCCCTGTTCCCCCAAACACACACGCATTCAAACCACGGCGATGACACACCATTCCAACAACTCTGTTCGAGACCATATGAAATGGGTCAGTGGAAGTCTTCATCTCCAGAATCACCATCATGGTTTTAACGTGTCCCGATACCATTTCATCTCTCTGTCAGTCCCATTTCTCGACCCCCAACCTCGTTCTCCCCGACTCCTTGTCTCTGTGAGGAGTCTTATGGCCCCCACTTTCTGCTCTGACATGTTGTTTGTGTTTCCAGGCTGGGTTGCTGGGCTGTGAGGCGGTGCTGTCCAGCATGGCCCTAATGCAAGCCAACAGCATCCCAGGCCAGAAGAAGATGATGTCATCCTTGGGTCACGGGCACAGAGCCAGTTCTGAGAGCCAGCAAAGCCACTCGCAGCACAGCCACCATGGACACCAGGTTCACCACGGACAACCACACAACAGCCACATGGGGCATCCTTCGACTGGGAGCTGTCCACCTCTGGTGAGGGAGATTTTTGCATGAAGACAAAAATAGACAGGGTCACTCAGAGGGTTTTCTAAATCTGTAGTTTAAAAGCTTTGCTTTGATGGTTATTCACAGAAAATGTCTACTTCTGTCATGGAACAGTGTAGGAAACATCATGTGTATTGCGAAGAATATATGTGATTATTTAATATTTAAACAAAATATAAACTTTGATGAATTGCTTTAACACTAAATATGCACTATGATGCAGTTGTAAGCAAACACAAGGATAGTTTAAGTTTATTAATAATACACAGTGATTTTCAACAACTGTGACTTCTTTTATACTATTAATTGCAGGCTCTGCTGTTTTTAAATAGCTCTCAAAGTGGTAAACTAAACTATACTGATCTCTTGCTTTCTTCTGAAGCTAATCCGAAAAGACGGGGATTATCACACATCAAGACTGATGGATGGAAAGGACATGCAGGCGAACCAGAATATGCAACCCAAGAAAAAGCACAAAAAATCCAACAAAGTCAAAGAGAAAGTGGTGGAGGTAAAGATATTTTTAGAGCTGTTCTTTACAAAGATCTACTCGTGATATTAAGTCCAGATTTCACAAATTAAATGTTAAATGTTGTCTCTGTTGTTGATAGCATCTACTTCCACCAATCGAGATGGATGATGATGATGACAGTTCCCTGAAAGTCCAGAAGAACTTCATCTGTGACCACTGCTATGGAGCCTTCCGGAGTAGCTACCACCTCAAGCGACATATACTTACACATACAGGTGAGGACACACAGCTCATTGTGACCTTTTTCTGGTATAAAGATACGAAAAATGCAGGCTGGAGTAATGAGTAGCCTCCACACATTTCAAAGGCTCCTTTTGCTTGGATTTAACTACAGAAAACATAAAAATGTTCTGTGTTTGTCCATATCATGTAATTGTGTTGCTCTTTTGGAGAGGACCCGTCAAAGTTTTAGTAAAAGATTAACGTTTCAAATCGATTTAATGTTAAAAGTGAAAAGTATCTTTATGCAAGCAATAGATCAATGTGTCCAGTGAAATCGACTGTAAGTGATACATTTTCCACTTGTGGCTGTTCACAGGGGAAAAGCCATTTGCTTGTGATGCGTGTGATATGCGGTTCATTCAGCGTTACCACCTGGACAGACACAAGAGGGTGCACAGTGGAGAGAAGCCCTACCAGTGTGATCGCTGCCATCAGGTTAGTCATTCATTCTTTTAAAGGGATAGTTCACCCAAAATTCAAATTTCACTCATTATCTACTCACCCTCATGTCGACTTAGGGCTGGGCCTTCTCGGAGTTACAGCGGGGCTCCGTGCAGCACTGCATGTCCATATGACGGTAGCGAACAGGGTTCACTTTTCTTCGTTCAAAAAGACACACCAAAAAACATTCAAATACCTCCACACAGTTAGTCTGTAATATCCCTCTTGTATTGAAGCCCCAACATCAGAAATTGTTCGGAAAAAAATTAAATAAGTCTATATTTTAAGACTTCCGCTACAAACAAGCTTAAAATATAGACTTATCTATTTTTCTTTTTCGGAACAATTTCTCATGTTGGGGCTTCAATACAAGAGGGACATTACAGACGAGCTGTGTGGAGGTATTTGGATGTTTTTTGGTGTGTCTTTTTGGACAAAGAAAAGTGAACCCCGTTCGCTACCGCCATATGGACAAATACTGCTGCACGGAGCCCCGCTGTAACTCCGGGAAGGCACGGAGGACTCTAAAACTTCTCCCAGCCCTTAGTCGCCATGAGGGTGAGTAGATAATGAGTGAAATTTGAATTTTGGGTGAACCATCCCTTTAATGTAGCCTTTTTTTGTATGTTATTCACTGAGCATTTTTAGATTAATCTCAGTCAGTCTTTCTGCATGGCCACAATCTACCTCATTTAAACTCATGCTGTATGGATCAATTGATCAGCCGTGACATGATGCTCACACTGAATGCAAACACAGAGTCACAGGTTGGTTTTGTCCATTGATAATTCCAATAAAGTTTCCCCAAACATAACAACCGCATCCTCAATAATAATGATAAAAACAGAAAAGGGCGGATTACCTTCTGCAGTTCTTTGATGACTGATTGAAAATAAAGGTGAAAAAAAAAACTGAACAAAAACTTGCTGGATTATGCAGAAATTATGTTTTTTATCACACCAGCTCCAAGACCAAAGTTTTAGCTGGAATATTGAAAATGCTGCTTCAGCAGAGGAGCTGCTCCCGCTGCGCGACAGTTGACCAAAATTTCTCACACACCAGACATGTGGTTGCTCGTCTGAGAGCCGACTGGTTGATTGTTCATGCAGTTAATCTGGCATTGTGATTACCTCACGCTGCACATAAATCAACAGTCTGGCAGAAATTATGCTCAATTTGAGGATTATTTTGAGAACCATTTTCAGGCCAAAATCATACTCTCTCTCAATGTCTTGGCTTTGCATGTTCTTCAGGGTTTCTGCATTTTAGCCAGAATCTTATAAATAAAAGCAGCTGTTGTGGCAGTCAGCTTTGCTATTTCACTTTGACTCAAATGCACATCTTTCTCTGCCCGGCTTCAGAACTTCTCACGGACAGACAGACTGCTCAGGCACCGACGGCTCTGCACTGTTGGGATGAGCAAAGAGGAGAGCCAGTACTCGCAGGATACACCTGGCCATCCAGCTTCCTGGAGCCCCCTACAGCCTTCCAACAACCGCCTGACTGTCTGACACCCACCTGCCCCCCAGGACCCCACAAAAAGATCCTACAGACAGCAGCAGTCTGCGGCTCAGTAATGTTGAACATTGAAACACCACAGAACTGTAACCTGACAGCCTAGCTTAAACACAACCAAACTTTAGTTTGCTCATCCATAGAGCTTGATAGTAGTTTTTTTGTACTTTTTTAAAATCTGCCATTACATTATGATACATGCAAAAGAAGGACTAATTCACAATCCTGGACAGCAGATCACGATATTACAGCAATAACCCAGTGAAAAATGCTCACATCTACTTTAATCTGAGTAGATGTATTTTTGGTATTGCTGCCAAGAGACTGCAAATATTTTTGGCTGCATGAACTGTCTGCTGTCAGCCCCAGAGCTGCCTCTTACCACACGGACAATTCACTAATGGGCACAAGCGCAGAACTATGTAGCTTTTTAACCATGTACCAGCTTATGCTGATAAGTGAGACATCCCAGCGGACTTGTGGTCTGTGCTGCCACAGGGAAGTAATTACCCACAAATCCAGTAACTACACTATACAACACTACAGACAGGTTGAATAACACTGACAGTTAACTATAATCTCCTGAAATGTCCAATTTTCAAATAATCTGGGTATTAGCATGTTCTTCACAATGTTCCTTGTTTTAAAGGGGTGATGCCCTGACTGTTAATAGGTTACGCTGCTGAAAGGCTGTAGAGGCTGACAGGTTTTGTAGGAGTAGCCGAGGTTTTTTTTTTGATGCTCTTAAACAAATCTAGTGAGTTTTTTTTTTTTTATATATATAATGTTAGCTGGATGTAGGAACGACTTGTCTGTGGCAAAATCAGGGGTTTCCTAAAGTGCTTCTGTAATAACACCCTTGAGATAAACTCAGTGTGTTTACTGTCCCTGCTCCTAGGAACCTCTGTCAGTCTTATTTCTTTCCACTCAGTGTTAGATCCCTCTGACTTTGAGAGACTTTCAAAAGTATTTTTCTAAGTGAGGCTGGGTCAGCATATTATCTGTAATGCTGAGACCTACCTAAAGGTTCCTGACAGTATATTATCAAATCTCATCAGAAGTGATTTTTATGAGGCTGTTTCCACAGAGGTGGATCATAAACTACTCCCAGACCTAAAATCATTTTTCACTGCTGGTACTGGGAAATCTTTCTTGGTGCTAACCAGATTTAGTTCAGAGTTTGTGAAAGTGGCCCGGTACAGTTTAAAGTGTTTAACGTGTAATTTGACTCATCCACAGATGTAGAGAGCTGACCTATGTCTTGACCTGACTGAATGTGACCTGAATATAGTGCCATGTCATTTCATCTCCGTTTAAACCTTGAGCATCTTCAGTGAAGATGAGAAATGTAGTTTATGGACAGGGGAGGAATACAAGGCCCACGTGGTGTTTGCTATGATCATAACCTACATTATGTTATTGTATGTCCAGGCCTCTGTAGAATCGAATCAGTTTGTAAACACTGGACTGAAGATGGTAGCTCAGTTGTAAAGGAAGACGGGAGTTTTTAACATTTAATATCTGTTTAGGTTAAAACATGTTTTATAATAGACTGTTAGTTCCGTTGCTGTCAGACTTTTAGATCATGTGAAAGGAGTTTTGGGCCCCTCACTGACTTGTCTACTGTTTATGAAGTTAATATATATTTAAATTGTAGTAAGGGTAGAAGATAGAACGTATGGGACCTACACTCCAAAAGCGAATCAAAGTATTTACAAAGTTATAATCATTAGTCTGATGATTTTTATGAAAACAGAAAAGGCCATGATGAATTATCATTCAACATGCTCTTAGGAGTAAAGTAAAAGCTGATACTCGTTCCCTTTTAGTATAGCAGCCATGATTAGTCAGCATATTTTTTTTTATTTTTCTTTTGCATGTATTTGTTGGAGGAACTTGTATACATTTTGTTTTGGTAAAGACATTTTTTTAATGTTAGCCCCAACTTTTATTTTTTGTTATTTCAGGGGTGTGAAGTAAAGACTCAATCATGCTGTAGTGAGTGGACTTTTATGGCCCCAAGTCTCAATAAAGCTGTTACGGTTTTTAAACTAGTGTGAATTGTTCACATCAGATCTCTTCCTTTCTTCTCATAAAACTAAACTTCTTCAGAGGGATTAGCAGATTATTCTGGTGACTTCGCAACTGCTGAGCTCTAATCAGCATCAAATTGTACAAACTGTACATTACCTGATTCAGTCAGGACATCTTTTAGAGAAAAAGATAAGAAGAAAGACTGCAGAACATTTCAGAATAATGCAGTGCACTAGTTATGTCAGCAGGTGGCATCCATGAACAATTGAGGGTCAGTCGTCTCCATAGTGCAGTGGCAAAGATGTAGAAATAATTAAAGATACTTTCCAAGATGGGAGGTGGTTCAAGATCAGTGCTCTGGGGAAGAAAATACCAGTAACTGATCGACATGAATGTGATTAAGGGAGATGCTCCAAATTTTGCTGAGTGTAAATAAATCTGTTTTCAATAATAACATGTAAAACATATGTTACTACACTATCAAATGAATGTGTGTGTACAAACACAAATAACCTGCGAGACGGACATCAGCTTGCCATAATGAGACAGACACATCAACAGCACATTATATGATAAATGCAAAAATAATAACAAATCTGCTTTTCTTACCACTGTTCAACAAAATAAAAATATTTACAATAATACAAAGCTGATGAAAATAGTTTTTATGCCTCTGTGACAGCGACAGTCAGGGCTGTAACCTTTATGTTTTCAGATTTTAGATTGTCTGTTCATCCCATTCTTGTGAGTGGGAAATCTCAGCAACACTTTAAGGGAATTTAGGTCATTTCTACAAATTTCTTAAACTGAGTAGATTTTGGTGGTCGAAGGGCACTGTGACATCACAAATCATGATCTTTTGAATGCGATATCTCTACACCTCCATGGGAAAATGTCTTCCCATTTTCTATTTTATTTTGATTAGTTTTAATAAGAAAAGTAAAAGCATTGAAAAGGGCAACTGTCAGTGACGAGTTCTCCTTTCATCAACACGTCTCATTCAGCTTGGACAACTACACAAAGTAATCCAGTTTTGTTGCTTAAGTAGGTTCACACAGGGCCTCGTCAGTACCACAAGAGGGAGGTGTATGCTAAGGTACCGCCTGTTTACGACCTTCCTGGAGAGACAGTAGGAAACAGATGGTACTTGCACTGTGTAAAAAGCCAAGTGTTGTTGTAGTTTTCAGGGGCCTTTTATGGTAATCGTTAAAGCTGAGACAACAGATGATCAATACACCTTAAAACTCAAAGCAATCACTGATATCATGTCCTGGACTTGTTTAAAATGTATGACCCATATATGATTTTGTATTATACTACTTGCGGACTTGCAAAGAAAAGTAAAAAATTCCGGTCACAGTAATCCTGATAAAACAAACAAACAAAAAAAAAAAAAACAGTTTTCGAATCAAATTTGATTTTAGAGCTTGTTAAAACATCTACAACGGAGTAATGGGAACCACACAACAGCCAGTCGGACCTGCATGAAGATGATTTGTTTAAAATGTTGCTGTTATTGTCAAAGTAGGCAATAAAATAGACATAACTGTCTGTGCGGTAATAGCTAATATCTGCATTCTTCAAGCAGGAGGAAAGAATTTCTCCAAGTACACTGCCCCGTCATTCTGCCTGCGAGGGTATTGCCACATCAGTTGTACGTTTGGAGGTGCAGATCATACCCTTTAGCACCTTCCTCTTTGCTATTGACCAGTTCTTTAATTAAAGCATTAAGACAGGCAGGATGAGATCAGCCTGAAGGCTGCTGGGAGTGTGCGTTTCCTCCCATGGGAGACATCCCCTCCCTCTGCAGCCTGATTTACAGCACCCACAGGCCCCTGGCACTTAACAATGGACCTCTTTAAGTGAGGTAGATGGGGAGGAGATCAGAGAGGGGGAGATAACACTCCATCTTCATACACAAAGTGCTGAAATCATCTAGGTTCGAAATCATCTCTGTGAGACAGACTGATCATGGAGCCGGTCCAGAGGTAAAGTGTAGGAGTGCTGCCTTGTGCTCCGTCTGGCTCACTCTATCAGGGAGGGGAGTGCTCTTAAGACTGATAGCCAGCTCTCTACATCCTCACCTCTCCCGTCAGAGGGATAAAAAAATAGGTCCTCCAAACAGAAATTTCCCCAACATCCAGTAAATCTCAACTGACTGAGCATACTGTGGTTCTGTCAACATATGGGTGGTTCAGAGGTTTACAAAAACAAGCGCTCAGCACCAGAAACGTTCTGTCTCCTACAAATGTTTGGATGCCCCCTGATCAAATACATCACAGGCTTACAGCGAATGATTGAAACCCTCCCAACAATAGCTCCAGCTATCTCCCTCTCCCCGAGGTGGAGGAGAGCCTTTTCATCTCAGGCTTTGATTAATAAAGGAACCGCTGGTTGGTTGAAAGCAGCGATCTGCCCCCCCCCCTCACCCGAGCATCCATCATGCCCGTGACAGCCCACCTCTCTGTGTTAATTAGCGGTGATATTTAAGCTGTCTGAGGTGTTCCATGGCCGTCAGCGTGGTGGTGCTGCTCATCATTAAAATTTCAATTCATCTGTCTGGGTTACTCCCATTTTCCTGGACACCTAAGTTAACATGTCCTCAAACATTCACTCAGACCACAGTGTCCACGGTAAATGGTGATCAAGACACAACAATAAGTGAGAATATAATGTTGTTTTTTTTAATATTTTTTCCAGAATAGGAGATGTAGAGAGGAAATCTCATTAAATACCTTAACTGTGAACATGACCCTGTTGGTGCAATCACCACTTACACACATAGATTTTAATGTTAACCCAACCGTGGCAGCATGACTGTAAAAACCTCAATTTGACTTATCACACTCGCTCAATAATTATTTGATATTACATGAAAAAAATTGCCATAAATCTAAAATTCTTGTCAAACAATGAGCAGCGAAAGTGTGAATGCATTACTTATTAATGATTACCAAATATTGTAATATTCCCTAATACTAGGGGATATTATTCAGAACTAAATTATGTATGTAACTGAAGCCTGGTCTACGTTATAACCAAAAGGCATAATGCACCAATATGAGAACTTTACTGGTACGAAATTAAAGAATAGCTCCGTATGTGATGGGCATCTTAGCAAATGGCAGGCATTTTACACCAGTCTGAGGTGGACAAACGGCAAAGGACACACAAATATGTTACACAAAGTCGTTGCATACATGGTATAAAAGTACGTTTTACCAAATCTAGTTAAACATATGGAAGCTAGAGTGGAGACACCTGCCTCACCTAATGTCTCTGATGGGGAATGTTGTGTCATATCATGTTTCAAACGGTCCCATATTCAGATGTCTGCCACTACTTTTCTAATTAGTGTAACTCAACAAGATTAATTAGCCTGTGAATATCATTCCCATTACTCAAAATTGTAACACTGAGGAGAAGAGAGGCGGAGGCCGTCACCCACTGACTGGTAACAGGGGAAAAGTAAAGTTTGGCCTACTTGCATGTTTTGATATATTCAAATCATGAATATTCATACATGGAAATGAACCTCCGGTTAAAAAGAATTTTAGAAAATACGTTGTTTTTTGCAGTTTGGTTTAATGAGGTGAAGCCCAAAAGATCTGTAAAAGGAAGAGACAAATGGGATAGGATTTCTGAAGATATGAAGGGAAAAGATAGATTATTAGATTGATCGAAACAGTTTGAATCTGTGACTGATGGTGCTTTTTTTAATGGTTAAGACGTCGACATTTTATTGGAGGAAAAGCCCATAAGAATACGCATAAATAGTTAATGATAAAATAAATATTGGCTGAATTCCATTCAGCTTCTTGGCTGTGGTATCGTGCCAACAGTGTCATGGCTGACTGGGACACTTGAGAAGAACTCAGCTACTCTTTATGTTGCCAGTGAGTGACACCTGTGCTCTTCTTGCTATGACAAGGACTCTCACACAGCTTCTGTCTGAATTCCTAATGTACAATACCACACAAGACTATTAAAGCATCTGAAAGTAGGGAGGTTGCTGAGGTCAAAGGAAATGTGTAACTTTATCTCGATCTTAACTCAAACCACTGACATTGATATCTCTTGATTCACACAATCTTCTGCTGCCGCTTCAAAAATGTGCTCACAAAGAGAGAATGGACAGAAAAGGCCCGGAGGCTAGCGAGAACAAGGGGCGGGGGGCTTCCTGCTCTGCCATGCACACCTTGGCTAAAGGTCTACGGCATGCAGATGCATTTACAAAGATCAAGTTCAGTTGCCTGGGACCTTGTTGCCAAGATTTATTTGGCCAAAGAGTCATCCACATTCCCCTTGACAGAATGGACACCCCGGCGCCCTGCCGACTGTGTAAAAATCACTTTCCAACAGAGGTGCGTTTAGCCTCGACAGATAAATTAACATGCCTTGGCCTTACGCCACCCTATTAATCTACAGCTTGTTGGGACACGTTTAGACTGCGCTTCTTCTCCAGGGAACAACCCACCAGCTGTGATGTTGGTCCCTGTAAACGCCGCTGCACACTTCCTCTAATCTGACATATGTAATAGTCTTTAAAAAGGGGCAACATGCCAGGAGAATGGGTTCTTCAACTTCACTGCTCTCTGATCTTTTATAGTAAGCAGGGTGACATCACTGTTAAAGTTTTACTGTATATCGTTTAAAAGGATTCATTATCATTAACTGTGGGATTATACAGGCTTCGCATTTGTTACTGCAAACAAATCTACAGACGAGCTAAACTGGATAAATCTTCATCTTGATTTGCTGTTGCTTAAGACACATGAGATTTATTTACATAAATGTCAATATTTGTCTGTTGGATGGATTTCTAGAGAAGTCTCTTTATTCTACATTAAAAAGACAATAGAAAAAGAAATAGTGCAGGTGATGAAGGGAAACAAACTCTATTTGTTATTTAATGTGTAGTTTATTCCAGTAAATTGTGGAATAAATTGTAAAGATTAGGCCATTTTTATCCATTCTTAGTGATGTAGCTGAAACAGTGAGAGTCCTGTAAAGACTTCTGCTGACTGCTGACCTCAACACCACCACCAAGTCAAAGTTTCCACTTAGCCTGTGAAGTACCCCATTGATTGCAGACATTCATGTTGACACTGTACTGTATGCCAGCTGCTCCGATGACCCTTCCCTTTCTCTTAATACTGACCTGAGGTTGACATGTCTAGTTTTGAGAGGCATGTCTGAACCACTATTGATTGGACTGCCATCACACTTGGTACAGACGATAATAACTTCTGTGTTCCCCTGACAACGTGAGGATGACTCTTGAGTTTGGGATTCAGCCCAAAGCTCTACGAGTCTCACAGAGCCATAAGCATGACTGTAGACTCCCTTGTTAAGTTGTTATTGACAATTACAACACAATAAAGGAGACCAGGTGAATAACATTTCTCTTTTCAGTTTTAGATCGTCAGTCTCATCCACTGCAAAGAGTCCATATTTGGGCTTCAGAGGTCCAGGGTGCTCGCTGCTCTGTCGGGAGACAATATTTATGTTCCAGCCCAGAAACACACTGAAGGAGTGATGAAAATCATCTCTAAGATGAGTTTATCAGAACATTAACTTTCAGCAAAGCTTTTTCCATGACCTCAACACTGTTAATAAGTTAAAAGAAGCTTTTACTAATGAAGTCATTTTGCTAGAAGAGAAATAGTCAGAATTGCCTGTTAAAGACATCAGAGCAACAAAGGCCAAGGTTCATAAATAGAACATGATTGCATGGAAAAGCCCTCATTTAAACTGTTAACTCTATACAGGCATATTTGTCTCAACCTCTTCTAACACACCGCCAAACTATCCATCATTCCCCCGAGTTCAGAGGGATCATATCTCTTTGAGATGTAAAACCTGTTTTCTTTCTCTTACATGGCAGATTGTCAGAGGGCACGCTGTGTAACCCCAACTTATCAAGTTCACGAGAAGGTCTTTATGAAATTATGCAATCCCGCTTGAGTCCAGGGCTTTCCCCTGTCTTTGCATTTTCAGACAATTTTCCACTTGAGCAGACGACCTCAAGTGTGAAGTGAAAGAGTAAAGAGAGGGATTTGATATCCAAGGGAAACGGTGCATGAATTCACTGGGGGTTGATAGACGGGGCAGGGGCAGCCATGCTATTTACCCTTAGAGATTTCCATGGGTCAAGGCTGTTACAGGGCCACATTCTCGCTCTTCTTGATCTTGTCAGGATAGACTGTCAGGCTGATGAAGAGATAGGCTGCAGACGGATGATGGTGTTGCACGAACACTGGTGCTGCAGTGCGAGAGAGATACAGTAGGAGTCAGACGCCAAAGTGACTTTGGCAGTTTTCTGCTGCTGCTGATCAGCTATTTGATTTGAATGATTTACTCAGCCGCTTAGCATCGTCTGACCTCCAAGTCAACCAGAAAACCTGCTGATCATAACAGACAGCTCAGGTAGAAAACCCCAAATCAGATGCAGGGTGGAAGTTCAAGTTTTCCCATCTCTCTCTTTCTCAGTGGCAAAATTGAATTGTCTTTGGCATTAATGGAATATTTTGCATTGCCTTCTTAATCTTTTGGGGTAGATCCCTTGCATTTTTTCATCCTATCACAAATTTCTCTGTTCTTCCTCTGTGCTCTGTGCTCCTTTCATGACGTCAGGACTATTATACTCCAGCGCCACCTCCCTTCAGGGATAAGATTTTACGATTGCAACCTGACACCGTTTCTGTGTCCTATAAGCCACAGAGCTGTAACTCACTTCAAAGGCAGGAGGCATCAAATCACAGTGCGCCCATAAATTTACCTGTCAAATCTTGGCCAATGAGAAGCCGGCATTAAATCTCTGCTGTCACGCTGGCGGCCAATGGAAAGACGATGGCTGTAAATCTGTCAGGGTCTGCGTCTGTTAACGGTGTTGTGGTGTGGTTGGGGAATCCACGGGGAGGGAGGGGAGAAAGTGAGAAAGAGTAGATGACAGAGGGAGGAGGGAAACAAACTGAGGGTTCAGAGGTATGCCACAGAAAATGCTTTTCTTTACATTCTTTAGCCCCTGCTACAAAAAAATACACACTTACACACAGTAGTAAAAAGGTGGAGGGAATACCTTGGATTTTTCCCCCCAGCAAAACAAGACTAAACATGGCCAGAAAAAAACACACACACACAGAAGACACATACTGATGGATGCAGTGGGAGTTAAATAACACCAACAGCAAAGCTCATAAAGCTTTACGGCCAGCAGGGCAGTGTCTGATGTTGACTGTCTACAGTGAAAATGACTGATGGCCTTCCTTTACTGCTCTTTTGCATCATTGCTGGACCAAAACTCAGTGTTGACTGTTTGATAACCGCAGTAACCCAGTAACCTCTGACTGTCATGACACAGCACCATCAGTAGCAGCGACAGGCGCCCCGACTCACACACGGCCCTGCAGGATCACAGAAGGGGTCGTCCAGGGTCCAGTTGAGCCCATCCACTAACCAGATGTGCCCCAGTTGTGCAGCTTCAGGGGATGATGGGAGTTTCCCCTGCGGCACAGCGAGTCTGAGCAACCACGGCAGAGGGTTTTGTTTTGCCATCCGTGCACAAAGAAACACAACACGGCCCGACTGCTTCTCACCAATACCAGCTTTGACCAGAGAGTATTTTCACATCCAGAGTGCCTGCACTATCACTCTTCTAAAGTATGCTCTCTGTGAAGAGTAATGCACTGCACTGGCATAGGAGAACTTTGGGGGAAAACAGCAGAGGGAAAACACATCAGGTAGAATATTTCCTCGATTAACAATGCCCTTGGTGGTGCACTTTCATTATCCTATCAAAGTTGAACATTTTCATGTAATAAATCTTACAGGTATCATAAAATAACTGTTCCTGCAAAGGCAATGCTATTCCAACCCTAAGAAAAAAGCTTTCCCTTAACAAAGCCCACAATTTTTTCACCAACCTGTAACGACATCCAATAAACCAGCCACATTTGTGGTGACATTTTTATCTTACATCAACAAAAAAAATTAAACATTAGCATCAGAATTTACAGTCATCTTATGTCATTACTATGAATACTGTTTTTTTCTCTTCAGTAACATAAACAGTGTGCTGAGTTATGGCAAAGCCAGGCAGGAGTGCAGTGGTGGAGGTGTTGTTTTTGGCAGGCTTTTCCTGAAGCAGCCATGATTCTCTATTCTATGGGAATCCATAAACAGACCCAGAGAGAGCAACTGGGGCCATAAACCACATCAGGCTGCTGAGATGCTGCTGAGGCAAAGGAAGCTGGCCTGGGCCCTTACCATCTTTCCCCTGCATGCATGCATGCACACACACACGCACACACTTTGAGCTGCCTATAATGATCCATATTAAAAAACTATATGTACAATGATTCTGTAGATATGGTGGTTTAGTTTCTTTTGACTGAATTAATGCAGTTTAAGAATGGATAATGGAGGGAACGATTTCCTGTCATATCAGGCTGCTTTCTCTGACATAATGTTAATATCATTATGTTAAATCTTAGTGCCATGTACTGGTTGGAAACGGAGAGCAGTGGAGGTAAAATAGCCCTGTTAATTTTAATACACTGGGTCATTAAACATCATGTGGGTCTTGCCCTTTGTCCTGCTCAGACAATATAATGGCACTTCCTTTAATCTGTTTACTGTATTGGATCCAACATACTGTCATTGTTTTCCCCAGCAATGTTTCTCCTTAGTAGGGCAAGACATTGGATGGGTGCTCAGGCCCATTGACTATGACATAAAGACTCTGTAAGCTTACAGATGATGATAATTTATTGACTCTAATTCACACAGTCCACTCATACACACACACACGCACACACACACAAGAGAAAGAGAGCGACTCTTTCGCTGTATGCATCGATCAATTACAAAGCTCTAGCCCACACATCTCTGACAATTTTACTGCATGTTATGTACAGCATGTCAAGCCATGGCGTTTCAAACTGTTATACTCATTCCTGTATAATTAATATAAATTACCTCAGTGGTTTTTTATGGTGGTGCAACTATAATTAGTGGATGAAAGTGAGTCACTGAGCCACCGATGGTGCTGCAGGCTATCTAGATGAAGAGTGAGGGTATGGACAGGCACCCTGGGGGGGAATCTGTTTTAACCCTTATATCTCTGCCTGATCGCGCCCTCTCTGGAATCTCATCTAATCACATTTACTGACATCTACCTCTGCTTACCATGTCCTCTTTAACCTTCATGTCTTCGTGTCTCTTTACACCAGCAAACTGGTGGGATCACAGTGAGCTGGTGTGATAATGAAGTTCATTTATGGTGATTATCTTTCCCTTTCTTGTGGCTCTTTCTCCAGTAAAACACAGAGAAAGTGGCATCAACACAGCCTCCATTCATGCTGTATCTGCAGCCGTAAAGAGCCATAGACTCACAAGGCTGAATGAATGAAACTGGAGCCGTGCCAAGACAATAGGTGGACAGGTCAGAGCCAATAACAGTTTCATTGACTACACAGCTCTGTGTATGTAAAAACATCAACTACACACACACGTCACCTTGTTTTGTTATTATCTATGTCTGTTCAGTAAACGGTGGTTGATACAATATGCAAACAATATTTTAAACATATTTTAAGCATTTATACCTCATTGTCTGGCCTACAAATATTTTTATTTTATTATTGTTATTTGTTGCCAGTGGAAGAGGGACGATATTTCCCACAGGGCAAATAAACAGTATGCATACTGACATTACTACCAACGTATGTGCTTCTCTCCACAAAGACCTCCAGGCCAAAGATATCTCCACATCACCCTCTGTATCTGTTTCACAGTTTGAAGCATTGTGACTTATCTGCTTGTAGATAAGAGAAAGAAAGTGCACCAACTGGAGCAAAAATAATTTTTTGACTCTGACCAGCAGACAGGTCACAGCATGCCAAGTACAATCTCACAAGGAAGGAAGGAAAAAAGATCTGTAATAAGATCCATGACCTAATGTGGTTCAAATTAGGCATGGCTCTGTCTGTTGCGCAATCAATGCAAATCTCTGCTTGCAAAAAATGGAAAACCTTCAGTGATCAGCCTGAGAACATGTGGGGGATACCATGCTGGAAGAAACCAGATCTATCATTTCTCCTCCTGTAATATGCATCAGATACCCGCATAATGTAGTGCCTTTTCTCACATGTATTCCTCTAAGGAGTGTATCCCTCATTTGCATTAAAATGAGTGTATGCCGTTAATGTGTGAAGGTGGGGGTCCATACATGGGAGCACACAATTCATGATGCACAGCGCCTCTCTCCAGGCAAGAAATGAATCAAATAAGACTCCATAAAACTTATTTGCATGTGACAGTACAATGTAAGCGCCTGATCATAGCTGCATGAAGAGGTCTCCTCCCCTTTCTGTCTTTAGTGTCGGTTGTAGGCTATTGTGCATCTTCACCTCTGCACTTTGCTGGAGACACCAGGAGATGGAGCCCTTGTTCTAGTGAGACTGGCTTTTGCTCCAGTCCTAAGGAACAAAGAGCTGGGCAAGTCTGAGCTAAGTAAACAGTAGATCTAAGGGCGCACTCACACTAGGCAATCGTACAGTGCCCAAGCACGTTTGCCCCCCAAAGTCCGGATTCTATTCTATGGCTAGTGTGAGTGCAAGTGTACCGTGCTTGAGTAGGGTGCACTTCCCTGGCATGGCACGGTTGGAAGAGGTGTGCTTGAGCACGGTACACTTGCACTTCGGGTTCGTTCTCCATCACGTTTTCTGCAACCGCGTGTCACTTAACATTCGTGCTTCTGCACGGTACGGAACAACTGGCCCTAGTGTGAGTGCACCCTTAGAAACCTGCTCAATTTGCAGATTTTAAAAATGCTGTGTGTGTGTGTTCAAAGATTAAGAAGAATCCGGTGTTCAACACACGAGGTAGTATGGAGGCATGGAGCAGATGTTCGCATTCCCGTAACAACAAACAATTTTATTTGGCGACAGAATGCAAAAAACCCCTCTGTGATCAGTGGTATAATTACAGTACTAGTCGTACACTTTTTCTAATCATAATGGTCATATACATGAAGTGAAAGAGATAGTGACTGAATACTTAGTACAGTAATCTGAAGCAGTCGCCAAACTGAATGAAATTCTTGTTCCTGGAGACACATGGAATGTTGTGGCAGGCTAAGATGAGGTTCATCGATGTTTTATGGAGTAATAGATCTGGTCAATAAACACCTTGATCCTGTAATTCAAAAAACAAACATACATAGGAAAACAGGCCAACCCTGACACTGGAATGTACACCATATCTCATCCTTAGGATTAAGCCATACAATGCACGCCTGCACAAACAGAAAGAAAAAAAATAACAGGGAAGTGAAACTTTTATCAAGCAGTAGTCCCAGGAGTGCGACTGGATCTGCCAGTGGTACTCCTCACAGCTTTGATTGAGGAAGTTGAACTCGGAGGAAAAGGAATATGTGGATCAGTGCCATGAAGACTGGGCTGAACAGCGGCTCACTGACAGACTGGTGGGTGCTAGGCAGGAGTGACTATCGTAGGAGCGACCACTTGATCTGTTCTTTGGCAGACTGAAGAACCTGTGGAGGAAAACAAGCTTAGACCAAGTGGAACATCCCCAATTACAAAATTTTAACTGTAAGTAACACGAGACAAACCAGGAGGAGAAAAAGCATCAATAAAATAAAACGAAATATATATATATATATATATATATATATATATATATATATATATACACACACGTTATAACAAGTTGCATCTTGTTGATGAGGTAGAGGAATGGAAAAAGTTGCATATGCCCATTACAAAAAAGAAGAGGAAATGAGGAACAACTAGTGATGGAAATGGGGAAAAAATACGCATGATCTAATTAATCATCTTAATTCATTGAATGAAGGCTGAAGCATAATCATAAAGCATGGGGATTGGGAACAGCCATTAATCTCAGCCAGAGGAGGGATGGTGGTAGCCAGTCTCAGGCCTCTTAAATGACAACATTAATCACAACAGCTCAATCACACAGACAGACTCATGTTAGAAGTTAAGCGCAGGAACCACTGTTGGCTACATACCACCTTACCGCAAAAATAATTAGTAATCACGTACACCGTCATGTGTGTAAGAGGATGCAATATATGACAACCCAGAGGCAAGTGACAAAGTGTGGGTGGAGGGGAATGATGCCATAACAACGACCTTGTATTTACAGGTTCTGAAGTAATTTCAATAAACTAATGGAGCTTTTAAACTTTATAGTAGAGAGAAGATCAAGGCGGGGATGTTTTTCTCACCTGGGTGACTGTCTGCTCTGTCAAAGGCACATCATCCCCCTGCAGGAACAATAACGGTATGTTTATAGCTGACATAAGCAACACTAAACTTTGCTGAATATTTCTGAGGAGAGGAGGAGAGGCTTACCCTGAGGGCCACGCGGTGCACAACTTGTTGTGGGTCACTCTCTAGGATCACCCTGCAGGAGGCAGCAAAGAGACAAAACCAACAGTTTGTCATACAAAAGAAAAAGGCTGCACTGACAGTGTAGAAGTCACCTCTTGTTAAAACGACTAAAGTTTTAAGGGGCTGGGTTCTTACTTACCCTCCATCCACGATCTCATCCACAGCCAAGAAGAGCCCCTCCATATTCTCCAACAAAGCCCTTCTCTCAACATTTTTTCTATGGAAAAAGACAAAATTATACATAAAGCCTAATTCAACAGACACAGATAGAAAAATAATATTTGCTTTAAATAAATAACAGCTGCCAACACATACCTCAGCATCTGACTAAGTGAGTCGAAAAGGCAATTTAGAACAGCCATGAGCATTAGCTGTTGAGAACAAAACAATATATGTGAATCTGTTCTTTTTTTAATGGGATAACAATTTTAACCAGGGGAAAAAAAAAAATCCTGAATTCAAGGCTCTTATAAAACATAAACAAACAGAGATGTGCACCTTTCTTGAATGATGAAATGTTTGTATTGTTATATCAATTATTTTATTTTTTATTATTATCAGTTGTTTTTATAATTGTTGTGCACCAGTTCAGCCTCTTGGCCAGGTCGCCCACGGAAAAGAGAGATCTAATCTCAAGAGAAAACCTGGTAAAATAAATAAATAAATAAATAAATAAATACAAGAGGTAAGTATAACTTTTTATGGTGTGTTCACAACATTTTTCAATAGGAAGGCGCACAATGTCTTTCAATTTCTGATCGTTGTTGTGCAATGTAACTACAGACGACAATGGGGAGAAAAAAAGAATAGCGACATGTGGAAGTACAAATGATCCGTGCATCAAATTAAGAAGAAAATGCTCAGCAGGTCACATAATCAGTTTTAAAAACAAGTTTCACTTGCTAAAAAAACAAACACAAAATAAACACAAATTACTGCAAATCATTCACTACAGACTGTCAAATGTTTGAGTAGAGGTGTAAAATAAAACCTAATAAGAGACAGATGAGACTGTACAAGCGTCTAAGTGTTTTACTACTTTGAAATCTCTTATTGCACAAGGCTAAATATCATTGCTAAAAAGTTTGTCTGGTCTCCTATGACTGATTAAAGTTCTTAAATTAACCTTACCTCATTTTCATGGGAACTTCCAATTACATAGAAGAAGAGGTCTATGTTGCTCTTGTAGACGACAGTGAGGCCCTCAAGTAACGCTATCTCACCTAAGGGAGCACAAAAAGTAAACAACCATACAGTGTTTTCATACATGTGCTATGGGAAGAACAGTGACTGTATTAAACATAATGAATATATCTTACTGTCTGTCCTGTGTGTTTTGTTGAATATGTTCTTCTCAAAAGCCTTCTGCTCCTTCACTGTCGGGTATGTGTCATCATAATACTGCAAATACATTGAATTCAAAGATGTTATCATAGGGTTAGGGTTTGAATGGACCTAAGAACCCACATAACACTTTAATTTGTTTAATTTTCTATTAAAATATAAAGCTGCTGATATTCTGTATTTCCCCTTTATTGTTCAAAAACCAAACAGAGCAAACAGATCAAAATCAACAGTGTGTTATTCAGACCCAAGTACATTCCTTCCAAGTGAGAAAATAAATATATTGGGAGTAGGTGATAGAAATGTGGTTTTATTTAATTAATCTTAAAGGCTTAATTATTGCCTAATCCATCTGGGCAGTATTTTGGCAAACAATATTCAGTCAGGAGAAGCAAGTGATGCATTTGTTGGTAAATATTTTCAGCAGCAGATTTGCTGCTATATGAATATTACTTAATGACGAGAACCCATGTTCATCATAATAAAGGATCATGTGGTCCAGAGAAATAGTGGCTTTTAGGTGTGTCTGTATAAAGGTAATAGTTTTGGACAACAATGAGCTCTACTGGCAGTGGTGAATACGATGGACTAGGCTTTGAATACTTAGGTTATACTTAGTAGGATCAATTAATTGCTGATTTTAATCTTTTAGTTTTATTTCATTTTAGTGATTTGTCGACAATATGAAAAATATGGACCCATGAGACAGGGATGACCCTGTCCAACAAGCATATTTGCCTTAGTTTATGCCACTCTTCACTAATATACTGTATAGTGAATGACAATACATGGCTCCGTCACACTAATAATAAACAAGTTTTGTTTGGCAACACAAAGCATAGGCCTACAGTATATCAAAGAATATCCTTAATAACACATAAATATCCAGCCAACATAAGTTACTTATTAATCAGAAGAATTATGTCTGCCCTCAATTATGATCGTAAAATTGTAATTATTACTCAGTTATATCATTGGTCCCGCAAATGGATTATGCTGGGGGAAGAAAACTTCCCCGCGGTTAAACGTAAATGAGAGGGCCAGTGAGCAAATGTTGGAGAAAACTTTAACCACTGAGGATAATTTTATTGCACAATAGCTTAAATCATACCTTGGCATACAGCCTGTCTCCATCGTTGTCGAGAATCAGAACTGCTTTCACCGTGTATAAGGATGGTTCCTGTGAAGACACCAAACAAACGCACTACTTTGTTTAATTCACACCAGAGTCGTATAATAACTCCAGGTTAAGTAAAGTGGCTGCAGTCAACAAACAGTGGTCAGAAGCGAAAGATTAGCTAGTTAAAAAAAACTACGACGGGCGCAGACACCAAATGAATGAAACAAATACAGTCAAATCGGTCTGCAACAACGTGAACAGTATTTGAAACAATTAGTATTTGGGACAATTAGTCAGACAAGTAGTCGAGAAGTCAAAGGGAAGACATGACACTTCCACATCACCGATCAACGTATACAAGCTAACCGATGCTAGCAGGTTAGCCGACACAGCCAACACCAGTTAAACCGACAGTCAACTACCACTTTTCGAGAGACAACTCCAAACAAACATTTTGTGTGACACACTCATAGACGAAACACGGAATCATGATACGTACACTGTGTAAAGTAAGTACAAGAATTAATATTACCAGTATGGGAGAATCCATCTTGTTTCTCGTTAGCAGACCAGCTAGCAGGCTATGTGTAGCCGACGTCATACTACAGTAAACGAGGCTCTCCCATTGGCTGACAGTCTCTCTTCTGACGCGTCATGCGTAGAGGGCAAAGGGCAGTTTCCTGAAGGGAGGGGAGCCAGGGGAGAATACATTTAATTTAGGCTACCGTGTGTTATTGACATCTGATCCACACTCGACTTCTCTAAAAGTAATAGGCTACAAGCTTGAACAGCAGTAAGGCAAATAAAATGTTGTTTTGTGAATGCTAGAGAGGAGAGGAGATGAGTGGAGTGTGAACAAATAAAGTGGGGATCAATGTTTTTTTCAAGTAACCATGTTTACACTGAAAGAGCCTACATCAAAAAAGAGGGAATACATGTAGGCGACTTAGCACTGTGAAACACGGCTGCATCCAGGTGTTTATTATGGAACGTACAAAACTTTCTTCAGATGCTTTTTTATGTAGGCTACTGTCAGCATGTTAGACAAATAACTTTTCATAAACACTTGTCCTACTTAATGTGGCTTCACTGCCTTCATAACCACTAAATAAAGTTGTTATTTAGTTGTTTTTAGAACTAAGAGGTGAAAGTGGTCCACTGACACACTACTAGGGCTAATACACTGACACATACAATCGAGGGCCCAAATTTACAAGCTAAGCCTTTAACTATAGTAACATTTCAGCTATCAAGTAGCACTCATCAGCTCATTTTAACAGGCAATGGCTGCAAATTATTTCAAATTGTTGCTACAACTGTACTTGACAAAAAACTATTGATTCTAGTGGTCTTTGGTTGCTGTTGTGGGTGGGACAATGCTTTATATCCAGCCTGCTGATGAGAAGTGTGAGAAGTGGCCTGGCAGACATTTTTTTTTTCAAACTGATAAGGTTGATAACTCAGTAAAAACAGATATACAATAAAAAATGTGATTTATAATACATATTGTGATTCCCCTCATCGGATAGAATGCAAAATTCTTGCTAAGCTAACTTATTTTTAATTCAAATGCATTTTTTGTGGGCATTTCAGCTAAAACGAGCCACCTTCAGAGTTGAGTTTTGGTGGTTTCTCTAGCATATATTACGTATCTTCACATTGCTCTTGTTGTTATACAGATCCAACATTTGTGTGTGTGTGTTTTAGCTTTGGTGCAGGAGGCATCGTGAGCTGTGCACACACAAACACACAGACACGCATGCACGCACACTAACACCACAAATACACACACACAAGTTCCAAAATGGTCATGATGTTATTCTAGTGTTCTATTCATTCTTAATGTTTCAATGTTATTGTTCATGAATTCAAATGTAATATAATAATATTATATATGTGGATTGATTGATCAGAAATTATGTTTTGATTCCTCTGGTGGCCCTGCATGCTGCATGTCATTCCCCCTCTCTGTCTCTCTACAGCTGCCCTATCGCTTAAAGGCCTAAAAACCCCAAACTAAACTTTAAGGGAAAAGAAGAAGAAGAAATGACTGTGTTCTGCTTGAGTGGCTCATTTTAGCTGATGAGTGGCTCATTTCACCTGAACAGGTGGCCCATTTTACCTGAACAATGCTCATCTCAAAAATGTTGGACAACTGATGTTTCAAAAGATAGGACTTGAACAATTATATTTAATTAGCCTATGTCAATTCAACAAAAATATATTAAAAACAGTCAATATGAACTACAAAAAAACAAGTCAGTGTCACACGGTGCTTTTATTAGTTTCCTAAGCGATTTACCAAAAAGTGGCTCAATTTACCTGATGTCACCTCAGTGCATTAATGTATGAATTTAACATTCTAGAGGTGAGGATAATCTAAATCCTTTTGTATTGCTGAGTGGTTTAATTTATAATACATCTTAATTCCTTTGTGGGTTAAATTTGTTCTAATAAACTGAATCTGCAAAAATATGTATCAGCTTGAAAATGAATGTGAAGTAAAAAGTACAGTACTCGCCTCTGAAGTAGACACATGAACAAGCATAAAATGAAACACCTAAGTTCAAATACTGTACTATACAGTACTTGAATATATTCATATATATATTTTCCACCACTACAACTTTCCCCAACTACAGCAGCTAGGCTATCAAAAAAGGAATTGGGTGGGGGATATTGTTTGCAGTAGCTACTGATTGTTAAATCCCAGTAGGCCTACTGAGGTTCAGAGTTCAATATAGCCTACTTGATTAGATCATTATTATGAAATATGATAAGTTTCATGAATTAAGTGGTCGCTGCTTTTTGCAGGACTGGTATTGTTAGAAACAATCTCTCATTTACCAGCCCTTTTAGCTTGCTCACACTCATCAACATCTTTTTTCAGGATCCTCCTACATTTAACCAACTCCAATTATCTTAGTTCCCACTTCTGGGAAGCATTTGGAAACCCAGGCTGATGGGGATTTCCCTCTATCTCACTCCATAGATGACATCAGAATTTGACCTTACTGTAAAATATGGTTGAGCTTGAGTTTCAAATAATACAGAAATACACACAGTTTGGAAAGCAAATGGTGTAGCCATTATTTAACTGCAAAACGGTCAAAAGAAACAAACTATTATGACACGCATTCATAACAGCGCGGCAAGAAACCATGAAATGTTGCAATACTACACTATCCTTACACAATTCAGCCACTACAATTTCAAAATGACCCTGACTAGGGAGGAAACAGTGCACTGCCTTGAACTAGCGCACAGATAGGCCTACAGTAAGGTTGATAAACATAAAGGTGTCACTGTCATCGTGCCATGTTGTCTGTGAAGTCAGACATAGTCATGCCTTCATTATATTTTTGTTAAGTGATGATGACTGGCAGAGTTAGTAGTGGGGTTGAATGAAAGTTAAATGATGAATCAACAAATATTATAAAAGAACATACAAAAAGTGGCCTAACAGTCCTACACTGTGACTTTGCTTGATTGTACAGGCTTAAAAATGGAACCAAAATATGTGTAAAAATGTAAAGCACCTATAGGCTATGTCATAGTTGAAAAACCTGCAAAAAGAACTTAAGAGTTAAGTAGGTTATAAATTGACTTGTTTGTAAAATCTTAAAAAGCATGATGTGATCGAACTGTTAAAGAGGCTGATAATGTCACTTACACAGAACATCCCCTGATCAAGTTCAATGAAATATCTAGGCCTACATCATTAAATTAGTCTATCACTCACGAAAAAGCAGAAATTAAAAACATAATACATAGAGAGGATGTAGTAGTGTGACATTATGGGTTGCTATACCCTCTCCTCAGTTAATGCCAGCAGCAACCACAGCAGTTAGCAGTTCCCTTCCTAAGAACCAAGTGGTCCTTTTATCAGCATTAAGCAGAGCTTCCGCCAGTCAACATCCTCCTTTCCCTGCCTTCCCTCTCCGTGTCTGTATTACTATAATAAGCAGCCTTGACATAGGCCTCCAGTAATTGCATGTTTAAAATTGCCATTGCACGGTGTATGTAACCTACAAATATCTATGCACACAAACATTTAAAGACATTAAAACAATAGATAGTAAATAATTAATTTTCTTATCTGCAATCCCATTTTCATATAATATGTTAATGTAAAGCTAAATATACCCTAATTATGAAATAAAATTTTGTTGTTGCATAACTTTATCCTTATCTAAACATCTTGAGATAAGCACAGCCCATATTGTGACATTCAGAAGAATGATGCTGCATCTTCAGGTTCCTCATTTGTGCTTTTTCAGGTAGTGATAATCTGTGACCATCATGACAGCCGTTTTCAAGAACAACCATAGAGAGGTTATCTTCGGATCAAATGTCTATCTACTTACCATTGCTCTCACCTCTGATCTAGATAGTTTCGTGTGAAACGAATGAAAAGAAGTTCAATTTACAAATTGACATTTTTATGTTCTCTCAACTTGCGTTGTTTTTCTTCAATGTTACATGTACAATTGACAGACAAGTAAAACATGCTTAATTTTCATGTTTAGAAATCAAGATGGTTAATAATTAATGTGAATAAAAAATCATACTACATCTGCACTCTATTTTTTTTTCCTTTCCCAGAAACTCACTCCAAAAATATTCCCTTTTTGATACCACAACCCAAAGCACACACTCATTTTGTTTAGTAGTGAGGTGGTTTTTCCGCTCAAGTCTGATACAGCCTTCTGGATGTTAAGACAAAACCAAAATGCCACATTCCACTATCCTTAATGAACAAATTAAACACAGTGGAAACACCAGGATACAGAGAGGAGCAGGGAAACAAAAACCGTTAACCATTAAATTCAGATTTGATTGAACACTCCGTAGTAAAATAAAATGTCCAAGAACCAGTGAGTCAACTGTGTGCAGGTCCCACCCAGCATGTTGGGTCTATTTTTGAAGTCCAGTTGTTTGTGGCACTGAGGTGCACAATAAATAAAGGGTGACAGTCCAGAGAAGTTGAAGCAAGCTGGAAAGCAGAGATGTCAAAGACTAATTGAAGCAAATAAACACAAACAGGGAACGTGGGCGTTGACCTGGGAACTGTGTCCAGATTCAAAACCACTGTGGTCGCAGTAATAACAGGGTGCTCTTTGGCATGCCGAGGCGGTGGTTGAGTCAGGGGCTGGGTGCTAGGAACTTGGGTTGGGAAGTCCCTTCTTTGATTCCTGGTAGACATTCACCTTTCTTGACTCTGTCAGCCACCTACTTTTTCCATCTTAGAACAATGACAGAGAAAACATTGCGATTTATGTCTCAGTGGGATGTGATATTGGATTCAGCCAGACAAAACCTTCCATGTTCTCATGGCTTTGAATATCTACTGCCTTACTGAAAGTCTCAACTCCCACAATTTATGTTTATCTCACAGTGAAACATCAGGTCAGCATACAGAGCAAACATTTACAATATGTTCCTCAAACCTTTTCATTTATCCTTTCACTCCCTGTTCTTTGATAATTAACAAAGTGTAACAATGGAGTTAGTCAAGACAAATATATTACACAGAGATATGAGTGAAAATGGTGAACATGTTCAAGTGTGTAGTCTATATTCTAAATGTAGAATATTTGTGACAGTGTGAGTTTATTTGTGCACCTTTTCCTGGAGTTTTCTGTGACTTGCAATTATATTTTTGTTACATGCTAATTCACCCACTGCAACTTACGGAAAGTGATTGTGTCATCTGCTCTTGGCTTTGCATTTCACGAGAAAACTAAATTCCACAGAGTCTGTGCTTGTTTAAATACGTAACATACACATGTTATACAGTGCAGTCGTCTTATATACAAATAACAGCAAATGTTTCACTTTTCAGAAAACGGCCCACAGGATTTTACATAGAGACACCGTAACATGTTTGTACCTGCTTATCTGACTTTGCAGAGGTTATCTCAACATATGTTGTACCAACAGAAGGTCAGTCAACATACACACATTTCAATATGTCCATTTAGCGATTTGGTTTCACCAGTATTTTGAAATGAAATCTACCCACTCTGCTGTAATGTACAGAGTAAGAGGTCATTTACAGAACATGAAAGGCCTTGAATATTTCATGTGATGTGGATTGGTTACAAAATCATCTCTGTCACTGTGAGACAGATATACTGTCAACTCACAGAGTGTATAAAAATAAACACTTATTGCTGTACGAAATAATAAATTAGCACTACCACTACTACTACTACGACTATCGTGAAAGCTGTTGCACAATGAGGCAGTTCTACCTAACACATAGCCTTTGTGAGTTCCCTGTTCACGGTGTTTCAGATCAGGGCAATGAGGGGATTTTTTGTGAAGGATTTTAATGGTCACTTGCTATGTAAGACACGCTCCCCTCATTCTCCCCCTGCTCCTCTCGCTCCCTTGGTGGTTGCTCTGCCAGATAGAGGAACAATGTAGTCTTTCTTACCTGGCGGAGGGTGTACATTCCATTTCTACTAAACTAAGTCTCAATCCAGCCTCCAACCCACCCCTGCTTGAACAGGGCCCTCACCGCAACGCCGGCTCTGACTCCAGGTGCTCCAGTCCACATCACACTCCTCATACCTTTCGTTTGGGAGGATTTGAAAGGACACCGTTCTTGTACGGTTTGGCCAGGACAGGAACAACCATCCGGCTTGTTTTCACTCAGTTTTAGTTCTCTAACCTGATCGTTTTACGTGTATTGATGTTTCATAATTGGAATCAAAATTGGTTTCAGTCTTTTTCTCTGGATTTGTAAACAGCTATCTACTTCACAGTAGACAGACAAAACGATTGCCATGGTGTATGCCAAACTGTTGGTTTGTGGTTTGTCATGTGGGCAAAAGGGAAATTTGGAGGTTGGGGTGCAAGTGTGCTATTAAGGATGCAAGAGTGCAAAAAACTGTGGTGTGGGTGCTTTACAGGAAGATTGCGTTTGTCTGCACAGAGCCATCCCATTTATGCCGGTGGCTGTATGAGTAGCTGAACAGAGAGAGAGAGACAGCTGAATAAGATATAGAGCAAGAGGACTCGCCTGTTGTGAACTGTTAAAAGTAACATATTCGAGAAGAGAATTTCATTTTTCTCTTACCGTCGGGATTGTTTTATTTGTTTTGTTTTTTTACTAATTACCCGTTGAAGACGCAGAGAATGTTGCTCAGGTATGTTTACTCATCTTACTTCCAGTCATTTGTCCAATGTTTTCTCTTTCTATTATAAGACTACATGCTGAGAGGTTACAACTTTACTTTACGGTTACTACTACTGTATCCATAAAATTATTGTATTGTATTGTATTGTATTGTATATTGTATCTGATAACTTAGTATAGTACTCAGATACCATGACATTACACATCCACATGTACCAAAGTGAAAGTATTGAACAATTCAATTGTATTGTTGTTTAATCGTTAAGTTAAGTTAATCTTGAAGTGAGGCTTTGATATGCAACTTATATGCCTTATGCATTAATACAGATTCTCTATGTTTTTCTACAAATAGGTTTCCACAAATTAAATGAAATATAATCTTTCTGACCTAATTTTATTCACTGCTTTATCAAGTTTTTTATTTTTTATTTCACTAAATGAACTGGTGAATAGAATTTTTCATTTTGACAGTGAATTATGATTCCTTACAGTAAAGGAAACAGCTGTTAAAAAGAAAAGAAAAAAAAACTTACCACCAACCTGACACCAGTTCTAACAGGATATTAGAGTTATAGCCACATGTTTTAGAACATTTAAATATTATAACTATACTAGAAGCGGCAAGTGATAGCACATAGCTTTTTAATAAAGTAATAATTAATATTGCAGATTTAATGCCGACAACTGATTTTGCAGTTTAGAAATTTAAAGTTTAGTTAAAAATTGTATAATAAATATCACCCGTGGAAACATTACATGGGTGACACTTGAAAACTATATTAGAACTTACCAATTGCGATTGCAATTTTTTTTCTTCTCAAATCTTAAACAGTTTAGTTGATGCAGGCCATTGTCTTCAGAGGCTACACCCATTGAGTTTAACTGTAATCTGTGACACCTCTGGGACACAGCCTGTTGTTGGTAACTTATATATTTTTTTAATCGTTTTTTGTAAAACATGAAATTATATTATTACGGTCAGTGGGTCATCCTCATCCAATAAAAAAATGTTAAATTAACACAGTATTAAGAATAACAAACAAATTATTTAAGTGACTTGTCCGCTGTCATGGATGACAATAACATTTATTTGTTATTTTATTTAACACAAATGAACACTGTTACATAAGGGAAGTAACAGAAATCAGGGTATGGAGCATCACTGGCGCTAATTTTGTCATCTCTGGGTAGAATTGTGGTTAAAACAACTAAAAAAAACAGCTGTTAAAAAAACACACCCTATAAATTAAATATATACAGCTACATGATACATACTGCTACAGTATATGGGTTTGTGACCTTCAGTGTTCACATCCCTCTCTCTGCCGTCATTTGACATGTTTCATACCGAAAATTCTGAGTGTGTTCTGTGCTAATACAATCCATGATGTTCCAAGACTGCAGGTCTTGAAAACTGGACCTATGCTAGCAATACACCAAGGTTCCCAAAGCAGTCACCAGGCCCCAGTCTGTCTTGTAGAGCATGCTGTTTCCCCGTAGATTGTCTTATCAGGGGTTGGCATAGCTGCACCCCGGGACAGCTGATGGGAGGAGTCAACTCAACTGAACTGAATCCTTTATACGCTCCAAAAAGACACAACACCCAAACAGTCATTTATTTAGCACCAGCAGCTCTTCAGATATGTAATGTATTGTATGTATTACACGTGTTTCAAGGCATGCTGTGACTAAAAGATACTTCGATTAGTATAATGTTCTTTATTGTTTATACTTCTTCTTTCTTGTATTATTCAAAGTGTAGAAGCTGCATAGTTAATATATCTCACTATTTTCTGTCTCCACCAGGTTGATCATTTGTAGTGAGAGCCTGTCCTGAATGTGTTCTACGGCCAATTATGTTCTCCCACTGAGGAGAACCTGTGAGGTAGGTCTGTTTATTAAGAAGGAAACATATATAACATACAATCAAGCCTAGAAGAGACATATGACTTAGTTTCATTTTCTTTTCCTAGGTATTAGCTACTCCAGGCAGGCTGTGTGGAGGAGTGTCCATGCCGACTAATTTCCCTGGAGACACAGAGATAGATGTGGCTTGGCAGGAGCTGATGGCCATCTCAGAGCTGCAGGTAACTCTAAAGCACTGACACACTGAGGGCACTGTAAAAGTCTGACTTTTTTTATTGCAAAATATTACCATATACATTACCCATTTTATGCCAGATATAGCTACCATTCAGTGTATGTTATTCCAATTCCCCATGGTGCATAATCATGGAGGTACAGGTTGTATTGTATCTGATAAATTCACATAAGGTGAACAAAATGTATATATTTTTTCCCTTTCTGGGCTCTGACCTCACTAATATGTTTAGCATCTATTACAGACAGTACAAGTTTGGCTAATCTGACTATATTTAATCAGTTTGTCAAATGTGTTATTTTTTTCTTTTCTTTTTTAAATACTGAACATAAGCTACACGATTCACCCATTAAAAATGTGGTTCATAACCAACTGAATATTATTGGTTAATTCCAGTGGAATGATACATTTTAATCAATTTTCATGTGATGGCTACTGTTGAAAAACGAATACTCAGGTGATATGGGCAACAATGGTCTATTTGACTGATGGCAGGATGAAGAGATTGTGAAAGGGGGCAAACGCTGTATGTTGCTAGCAGCCCCCCTGCACTGCACAATAGCCATCTGTTTCCAGGTGAAACCTGATCACATCTATGAGCCCTTCATAGGCTCAGGGTGGCAGGCTGAAGTGGGGGCAAATTGTGCTCCATAGCAAAGCAGAGGAATTGTGAAAAATACTCTAATCAACTTGGTACCCTGGAGCATTTAATTTATGTCTTTAACCATTCTGTATCTGTTGTAGCCTATATGCCTGTCAATCGCATCTAGGTGAGTCCTTATTGTTATCGTTACAGGAGTTTGAAGTCCCTCGAGAAGGCTCCTATGAAACAGCACAGTACCAAACCATGGAGCCCATGGTCCATGTGGGAGGGTATGGGATGAATCAGTCTCACTCTGAGCATCCTCCTGCTGCCTGTGAGCTCAGCACTGCTGACACTTACAATGGATGTTACCCCGAAGAGGTGCCCGTCTGTCATCGTCCGGGAAGCAACGCAGAGGCAATGTACGGACACTCTGGGTCTCAGCTCAGTCAAAGAATGCCCCCCATCTCCTCCCAGACGCAGCCCCCTCTCATGGCTCTTAGGGAGCAGATGAACATGTCAGGTAGCAGTCAAGGGCACAGGAGAGCCAATGCTTGTTCCTCTCAGGGTCTAAATCGGCACATGCTGTGGACTACGCACGGACAAATCTCACACGTTCGCTCAGCTGAGGATCTGGAATCAGACTCTGGTTTGTCTCTGGGCTCTAGTCCACCACTGGCCTCTCCAGATAATCCTGTTGGTGGTGCACCAGGTTACCAGGGAGTAGACATGAGCATGACATATAGTGATGGTGAACCAGACAGCATGACTGAGCATGCCAGAAGAGCCCACATCCATTACTCAATGGACTATGAGAGTCAGTCTCAATCATATTTACACTCAGGTGCACATTCATCTTATTTTTCTCCCCAACCCACTTTATCTCACGCACAACCGAATGCTCCGACTGCACGGTCAGTGAAACCACAGGGCCAGGCTGCTGCTCTGAATGACATGTACAATGACTCTGGGGTGTCCAGCAGAGGGAGCTCACAGCACATGTACACAAAACCACAAGCCGGCACCTCCACATCTGCTAGTCTGACCAGAGATGAGCGTCGGGCAGTGGCTTTGAAGATTCCCTTCCCCATGGAAAAGATGATCAATCTCCCTGTAGATGACTTCAATGAGCTTCTGACACAATATACTCTGACAGATAGTCAACTAGCACTGGTAAGGGACATTAGGAGGAGAGGGAAGAACAAGGTGGCAGCTCAGAACTGCAGGAAGAGGAAGCTCGAGAGCATAATTCACCTCGAACGAGAACTGGGCCAGCTGCAGACCCAGAGAGAACATCTGGCACAGGAAAGGCTCGAGTTCCAACGCAGCTTGTCGTTCATCAAACATCGCCTTACAGATCTATATTCAGAAGTATTTTCTCACCTAAGAGATGAAGATGGACAGCCATACTCAATAGATGAATACACCCTGCAACAGACACCTGATGGGAAAATTTATTTGGTACCTCACACAGCTATGCAAAAGAGAGAACAATGCTGAAGAACTGGGGACTAGAGTTTTTGCAGAACATGTTCTGCCTGCCTGACTGTGCCAACTTAAGTTCACCCGGTTCTGCCTGCATAGTGCACACACATCATGCACTAATGGGCATTTTACATGTTACCAGAATTGAGTAGAACCACACCAGAGTACTTTGTAAAAAAAATACTTTATTTTAAAAACAGTAAAAAAAGAGAAGTAAAAAAGGGATGAGTCTTCTGCACCAGCATCATTTTTCCATGTAAACCTGTGAGGCAGAGAAACACAATCAGGTTAAACTGAAATAGAAAGAAGAAAAAAAAGTGACTGGACACTTTATTGTTCTGTACCTGACTGATTGAAGCCATTGTCATAGAAATGAAGACAGGTTTTTGGAGACCATTGTGTAGAGTTGCCTAGAAAGCAGAAATACCAAATAAGTAAAAAGCAATCTTTCAAAATAACTGTTTTATTTAACAGCATGCATTCTGTTGTAAGACCTCTGTGCACAATTAAGAGGCCAATTTTACCAGTCAAAAAGGTGTAAGTCATAATAAAAACTTGTTTGCACAAAGAAATGTTACGTCATTATTGGGCAACACAACTTTCTACCAGCTACATGACAAAAGCAAGATATACACTATCAGTAGTTGAGAAGTCTGGTCTTACCTACAGACAGCATTTAAGCCTTTTGGTAGCTGCTGCCTGCTAGCCTCAGGCCTCTGTTCTCACTCTCCCCTGCTTCAATGATCCTGGCGATGGTTTTGCTACTGCTCTCCCTCAGCTGGCTTCCATGGCTAGCCTCAAAGACTTTGCATGTAAGCTAGCATCCTCCAGAAGATCTTTGCAGACCTCAGGGTAGAGTCTTTACCAAGTGATGGGCTCTTTTTGATGACTGCATTTGCACACCTTCTCATTCCTCTTTATGATGACTGCATTTGCACACCTTCTCATTCCTCTTTATGTTGACTGCATTTGCATACCTTCTCATTCCTCTTTATGTTGACTGCATTTGCATACCTTCTCATTCCTCTTTATGATGACTGCATTTGCACACCTTCTCATTCCTCACCATTGTATTTCATATTGAGATTTTAAATGCATTGATTCATGAAGTACCGTATGTGATGACTAGTGTAGAATTTCTTGCAAACCAAGGAAATGTGCTCCTCCAGACTCATGATGCAAAATATGACCCGCTCCCCCACATTGTGCAGTGTCTAATGAGCCCTCCCTTTCCCACACTGAAGAGGCTAACAAGACTTTTTAAAAAAAACTGAAAGATGGTTTATTTCAGCTTGATTTGATGCAGTTACAAATAAAAACCAGACCTTTAAGGAAAAAAAAAAAGGAAAAAAGAAATCTACATAAAACCTTATTGGAATGCTTGCTTTCCAGAAACACATTTTGATGAATAAAAAGAAACAAAACGTTTAAATGAAGACCCTCCATGATTTATCTACTGTACATCTCTTCTTGCAGCAGCTGTAACCTGCCACAACTGTTTGGCTGAGCAGATTTAGGAGGTAAACCTGCAGCTGCCCTGTCACTTCGCTTGCTCTCCTCTCCTTGCTCTCCTCTCCTAAGTACTCAGTCCTGTTGAACAATACGGAACAACATTGTTAACTGTGCACTGACTTTGTATGACCTGACATCCAGAGTGAATTTTTAAATGTTATCTGCACTTAACGATACCCTGCAACCACAAACTCTGGTTTCAATGATACAAAGTTAAAAGTGTGAGCATGCCTTTAGATTCTTACCGCTTCACATTTCAAAATCGTCCTGGACGGCCATATCCGTTGTTGGAGCCCCCTCCATAGCCACCTGCAAGTAAAACACAAGTCAGTTTACATGCAGCCAGCAGGCAGCCACATTACACCTGCTGACCATTTATTGACCCTTACCACCAAAGTTCCTGCCGCCACCGCCGCCGCCACCAAAGTTGTTCTTCATGGGGCCAAAGTTAGAGGCCTGGGGATCATAGTGGCCCATGTTGTTGTAGTTGCTGCCGCCGCCGCCACCACCTCCGCCGCCACCACCACCGCCGCCGCAGTTGCCTACAAACAAATGATTGTTAATTACAGCTTGACCACCATAGGTAGTTCAGATAAGCAAAGGAAATTAAGGGGCCACTTACCATAACCGTTGCTGTCATAACCATTTCCTCCATAGCCTCCGCCTCCACCTCCACCCTGGTTGTAACCTTGGTTATAACCACGGTTGCCACCATTATATCCACCTGGACCGCTTGGGCCACCTCCATAGCCTACAACATAAATGACATATTGAGTGCAATGCAAAGCTTCAGTACTGAAAAAAAACATTTGACAAAATGTCCTACTCACCACCACCACCATCTCCTCCATTGCAATTGTATGGACCATCACCGTATCGCCCCCTCCCACCTCCACCTCCTCCTCCTCCTCCTCCTTCTCAAGGAAACAAACAGTCTGATGTTAGACATCACACCATTGCAAATAAAAACAAATGAAGGGGAAGCCTACTCAACACTAACCCTGATTGAAGCCTCTGTCGTAGTCGTAGGGCCTGCCGCCGCTGCTGCGACCTGAAAAACAAAAACACAGCCCATTAGTCCTGGAGCAGTGCCAACTATGTCAGTGTGAACTAATGTTGCTGTGCATAATCTAGGTCAGCAACATAGTAAAAAAAATCACTTCTCATACCCATTCCTGCAGTCTGCATTTCCTGCCTTGTAAGGGCTTTCCTCACTTCACAGTTGTGGGAGTTGATTGTGTGGTATTTCTGGACTGTGGGACAGGACAGAGGATGTATTAAGTAGCCAGTCAAGATGACAGTTAAATGACATAATTTTGGCACAGGGGACTTATACTTACTGACAATCCTGTCAACTGAATCATGGTCATCAAACGTGACAAAAGCAAAGCCCCTCTTCTTTCCGGTATTGCGGTCAGTCATGATATCAATGACCTCGATTTTGCCAAACTGCTGGAAGTAATCCCGCAGGTGCGACTCCTCTGTATCTTCCTTGATGCCGCCAACAAAGATCTTTTTGACAGTTACATGGGCCCCCGGTCGGTTTGAGTCCTGCGGACAGACAATTGTCATGTTACTAAACATTCACATCATTTTCACTCGTTATTGTATGGTGTAGCATATTTCCAGCATAAGCACAACATACCTCTCTAGAAACAGCCCGTTTGGGCTCCACCACTCTTCCGTCGACCTTGTGGGGGCGAGCAGTCATGGCAGCATCAACCTCTTGTACTGATGAGTATGTGACAAAGCCAAAGCCCCTGGATCTCTTGCTGTTGGGGTCCCTCATGACCTGAAGGAAGAAGCTCCAATTACTTACTAGACAAAATACCCTTAGTTAATATGGGGGTGGTTCAATTCACTTATATTACTGGGCCACAGTTTCTTTTTTGCCCTGTCAATTTACATACAACAGCATTGGGTAGTATTACACACATAGATAGTAGCACTATTCCAAAAGCACGGGGACTGTTTACAGGCTGAATGTGCATAGCCAAGGATACCCCCCAATAAAAAGCAAATATTTCTTGTTTTCTGCTTGAAATGTGGAGTCATGTGATTATGCTGTCTGCAGCTATTCAAAATGGGCGCTTTGTAGCATCCAAGCATTAGGCTATTCCTCACAAACTCACTTACCACACAATCCGTTAGGCTCCCCCATTGTTCAAAGTGAGCTCGGAGGCTCTCGTCTGTGGTCTCGAAGCTCAAACCTCCGATGAACAGCTTGCGGAGCTGCTCTGGCTCACGTGGGACCTGGACAATGGACAAAGACGCAGCAATCAGCAAACAATAACCAGTAGTTGTATGAAGCGCCGAGTGTCAATTTTATTAGTAAACTACTTAAAAGTCCAACACTATTAGTAACAACGCTGTGCTGTTCGTTCATTAATCCGGTCCTGCGTCACATATCAAAAACCAGGCCACAGTGGAGGAGGGAGACGTCGCCGCCATTAACGTTAGCAGGCGGGTCGGATATCTGTTGTAGCTACACCTTTCGCTTCAATTGTGTGCAAACGTAAATGTTACAGTGTGTGCGACGATTTCTCACTTTAGTTTGCCGTTAAAAGGCACTTTAAAGAATTAAGAGGCATCCCTGTATGTGTACATCGCTAGCCGCATGAACAATAGGCCACGAGGCCCAACTGGTATAAAATGGCGGCTTCACTAGACTCGGTAGCTGCTGCAGCACCGATGAAACGCAGTCGGTATAGAGCATTGCATGTCCACAAGGGCCCCCCCAAAAAAACATGCATGTTGGGAAAACAGACTTGACAAAAGAGCACATACAGTTTAATCGTATCGTAAATACTCACGTCTTTCGCCATGTTGCGTATAAACCCTTGAAGACTCCTTGTGAACAGACCGGACAGAGGTGATCTGCGTCAGACGAGCACAGCCTGCTTCTCAACAGTACAATAAATAGTAGCGTACACACCTCTTCCACACTGTGATTGGTCGGTTGTTCCCGCTGCAGTCTATCGTCAACAGGAACTGAGTCCTGATTGGACCAACTTCAGTCAATCACCATCACCATCCAATGAGCTGGTCGGAGGCGGGCATTTCACGACGACGAAAAATTGGCTAGGAATATTATGTGTAACACGGTATTTGTAAAAAGATATGAGGTTATTAAACACAATACACGCAACAGTGGTTCCCAACACGAATCCCCAAAGGAAGGAATGAGAAAATAGAGCGAATTCCACCACAAATCACCAATTCAAAGTGATTCCGACCTCTGATTTGTGGGTGGAGTTGTAGCCATGGCATCTATATTCATTTCACTGGTATATAACATTACGCACATACGTCGCATTCGCATTTGGAGCGCATTTTGCAAACGTCTTGTAATAAACCTGTCGCTAAATCTTGCAGACCGGAGTTGTAATTGTTGTAAGTGCATCTTGGTTTTGTGTATATAGGTCATCAGCTGACCGAGGGGCGGGTACAATCATTGTGCGCCTTTAACGCGCGCTTTTTACGCACAGACGAGCGCACAGTACCTTTTCGTGAAACAAGCGAGACGCTAAAGTAGCCTCGGCGTTGGCCTTGCAGCTCGAGCTCCACGAAAGACAAACGTTACCGCTGCGGTAAAGTGGTCCGAGGCCCACGGTCTACACGTCGAAAAGGGGTAAGAAGTAGTTACACACCAAAGCAGCTAAATGCTGCTGCAGGTATTATTTTATGAGCTGTTTGGTACCGAAATTAGCTAGTGTTAGCTCGCTGCAGCGTTAGCTCCCGGGCTACCTGCCTTAGCATGTTTGCTTTTCGTGCCCAGTGGTTAGCTAGACGATTAGCCACCACAACACTATATCTACATTGCCGTGTGCATTTGTTATTCACTTTCCTGGAAATGTTACATTACCTTTTAAAAAACATTTTTAGCGCGTGGGGCGTTGCCGAAAGGCGTTTTCCGGCAAATCTGAGATGATAATTTTCATTAAGTTGTGCACGGTGTAGCATTGGTAAACGACAATGAAAGGATCCCGTGGCTTGATGTATGGTAGATTATATCTTCAAAACCCAGCGCCGAATAGAAGTAGTCTCTCCGTGCTTAATGTTTTTTATTTGTTGTTGTTTTGGTTTTTTGTTACTTTGCGCGGAATATATCGATTATGGATCACTTCTGTGCTCAAAAACATTAGCCTCTCCATCGTTTCTTCTCGTACAGGAAAGTACCCTTGGCCTGCAACAGCGTGGTGTTCAACAACAGAGTTTGCTATGGGCAAAAAGTCTCGCGACGAGGACTCTTCATCCTCTGATGAGGAAGAATATGTTGTGGAGAAGGTGCTGGACAGGAGGGTGGTGAAAGGCAGGGTCGAGTTCTTCCTGAAGTGGAAAGGATATTCAGAGTAAGTTGTACTGACGGTAGTATCTATGCCAAGTTACACCTGTGTAAACCCCACTGCAGAATTACAGCATTAGACTGGGCTATAGATGAGATTAAATATCACAAATGCATTAAAACTGGAGTGTATTGTTAAGTGTTTCTTTCAGAAGCACTATAGAAAAACAGCCATTTATACATAATTAACTGGACCTATGTTGTGACATTTCGACTGTGAAACATTGTAATGGGAATTTTTATTCTCTGTTGTCATCTTGTTTTAAGCAAAGAAACAATGAAGCAATGGCATGCAACTTATTAGTTGTACCCCTGGATATTGTCCAGGCAGGGCCATGCACTACATTTTTGAAAAGGATACAGTTTACCATAACTCCTCTCTTAAAACCAGGAAAAGAACTGGTGTAAGATTATGTAATTTGACGTTTATAACTGGAATGTTATAAACGTCAAATTACATATTACATAGTATCATAACATTGATACAGGTGTAGATCGTCAGTCTCCCCTCTGATTATGTTTTGGCTCTCTTGACACTGACTTGCTGCACTGTGATCTTCTTCAGTAAGCACAACACATGGGAGCCAGAAAAGAATCTGGATTGCCCTGAGCTTATTTCTGAATTCATGAAGACCTACAAGAAAGGCAGTGGTGGAACCTCCACCGCACCCGGCGGTGGAGGCAGCAAAACAAGCTCAAGCTCCATGGGACGTTCCAAAGAGTCGAGCGGCTCAAAGAAGAGAAGCTCGGACGATGATGAAGAGGGTGGAAGTAAACCCAAGAAGAAGAAGGAGGTATACATACTAAGTTGCTGTATTTGTTATGTTTTTTTGAGAGACTGGTTGGGAGCAGTCAAATTGAACCATCACCTGGTCAAAAATTAAAATCCAATCCAACCATTATAATAGAAGTCTGTAATGCCTATAGGATATAGCTCATTCAGATTATTTGCATGTGTGAGTTTAACTCGCATTGCAACCTGTGAGTGCAGCACAATGAACTCAAAAGCAGTTCTCCACTCTTGGGAGACTCTACAGTTACACCCTTGATTAAAAAAAGTCATGTATATGTTAATTAACATTTGGGTGTCTCATCTAAGAGCTGTAAGCAGTACTACCGACTTGTGATTAGAGTGCCAAAGACATGTTAAACAAGTCTGAACAGGCCAGAGATGGTTTGGGCTGCATGCTGCCATATTTTACCAGTGTGAACACTTTTGCAACCTGAGCCACAGTATAATAATGAACAAAAAATGATTAAAACCTTTTTTTTTTTTTTTTTGGCATTCTATCGATATGACTTTAAGTATTTTATTTTTATTATACAAGGTTCAATTTCTGTTTTTTGTTTTATTACAATCCGTAATTTACTAAATTACACATTTAGCCTATTTGCCAGTATAGCTAAACAGTCTACATACCTTTCGTGTTGTTGTGACAGACAAGAGCCTCTTTGTGTACTAAAAGAAGTATTTTCTCATCTTTCAGGAGGATATTCTAGTTGCTCGTGGCTTTGAGAGAGGACTTGAGCCAGAGAAGATCATTGGCGCAACAGATTCGTGTGGAGACCTAATGTTTCTCATGAAGTGGTAGGTTTTGTTGATGCATCATCTCAAACTTTGCGGATTTTGTTCATGTTCAGGTGATTTTTTTCAAATGCAAGAAGTGATAAATAACACAAGCTTGGTTATGACATTTTCCACTTTTGTGGTGTGTTCTGTAAGATAGAGTTGGATGTAGGGATGCAGAAACCTGGAGGTAAATGCACCCAGGGCTACATTTTTTAAGACCACAATATTGATAAGTTCCAGTGTTATCGCTGTCTCTGGTTCTGGTGAAATTAAGAAGATAGATTTCTTGTCTATCACTGCTACTCAAAAACCCTGATGCATATCTTATCTCGGGGCCCAGGCCATCACACAAACTTAAGCACTAAAGCAGCATGAAGCATGCTCACAAAAACACAGACCCCGCTCTTTCAGGCCTTACTCTGACCATGGTGGTCTTTAGCTGGTGGGGGTGGAAATATGAGTGATCTGTATTAATATCAAAACAAAGTCCATCCATTGTCCAGAAATTCAGGCTCACATCATTCCCACTATGTTGGGGCACCTGGTGAAGTACCGAATTGACAAGCAGTATTGGTAAAAGTAGTAGTGCCCAGACCCACCCCTAGCTGTTCGGTAAGGACATGTTATAGTACAGTTTCATCGTAATCAATGATGATAAAGAGAGTTTCATGCTAAATGGTGTTCCTCCGGTTTCTGGGTGTTAACCTGAAACTGCAGCTGTGTTTGCTTGCTGTCCTTGCCATCTGTAGAAGTACTGCTTTAAATTTGGAAAGGCACAATTCTGACAGATCGCCACATGCAACTTATTCATTATCAACACAAATAGTCTAGCTGCCCATTCACATACAAATGGTACGTGGCAGCATAAAAATGTCATTTATCAGCAAGATTTTGTACGTCATCAGTCACTCTGTGTCATAACCCATTTAGGAGTGTTGCTAGCTCAATATATAGTAGAAGTAGTAATGGTACAAATATTTACAGAGAAATCAGTGTAAACAGACAAATCCCAGGCTGGTTTGTCTGTAAAACGCATTGACTATGATGTAATTTCAAAGAAATCAACTGTGGTTTGGTCCTAAAACACCTGAGTAACAATAGGTTTTCAAATAGTAAACGGCACAGAAACATGTTCAGCTGAACTTGTCTTGTCAAATATTAAACCACATATATGTTAAAGAAAATCTTTATTTTTGTACTATTGGATACTTAATTTTATTCCAATATGCACAGCCCTGAAGTCATTTTAAAGACATACTTTGGTCCTCATCTTGCAGGAAAGACTCTGATGAGGCTGATCTCGTGCTTGCCAAGGAGGCCAATCATAAGTGCCCACAGATTGTCATAGCCTTCTATGAGGAACGTCTCACTTGGCATGAAGATGGCGACAAGAAGGAGAAGGATGCTGTCACTGCGTGAGTGCATAACCTCAGGAGGAAACGGGACCTCCTCCACTGCAGGGACATGCTTGATTCAGACATTTTTCACACCAAACCTCCCATCCTTCCTCTTTACCATGTCCAACACCGACACAAAGACAGTGGACACAGTCGTGTTATCTCCATCCATGCCCCAATGGAGCACAAGGGCCCAGACCGCTGAGAAGGATCCATCAGACAGGAGAAGCAGCTGTAGTGGACATGGGTGATATGCTACTGGGGAGGGTTTCTGCTGTTTTGTCTTTGTATTCTTTATCATCTTTTTATGTCTTAACACATCATGTTTTAGTGCTTACAGGTTACAATTAAGTCACTAAGAGATTCTGCATCCATGTGCACTGATGGTCATGTTAAAATTCAGAATATAGTCTAGACAGCCAGAGTTGGTACAAGCTGTGCTAACTTTGTGCTTGGGTGCACAACCCCCATCTTAATGTAAGCAGTGCCCCTGTTTTTTTTGTCGTTTTTTTTTTTTTTTTTTTTTTGAAGAACCCAACGATAAGAACGTAGTATTGATATTCAGGAAGCAACCACAGCAGCACTTCCCTGGTTGCATGATCACTTCCTTTTTTAGAACTTTTTATCTCGTAGATTTTTGTTTGTCCTGCTACTGAGGTAAAACTACTCAATTTGTGAACGTGCAGAGGACACCGGCCAATTATGTCTTTATAATGTAGTGTACTGTCTTTTTTTTTTTTTTTTTTTTATCTCTCGTTTCCAGGTTTTAACATGTAAACATTGTGTGGTGTTTTTTTTTCTATATGCTATTGCCATTTAAAGAAAAGGACAATAAAAGTAATTTTGCTTGGTTTGTAAACGCCCCCCCCCCCCCCCCCCCCCCCCCTTTATTATTATTTTTTTTTACAGCAGTGTTGTAGTTGGATCATTTTCACAGGTTAGACAATCTTTACTGTATCCATATACAATGAAACCAGCATTCACACCAGCTGTTCGGGTGTGCCACCTTGTGGCTGAAAGAGAAAGATTGTTTGGACTGTGTGACCACTCTTTATGACGAACTCATCAAGTTAGTGAAACATTGGTATTTTTAAAATCCACTCAGTAATTGGGGTATTGTTGATGTCATGATTTGAAAAATTTGGGCAACCTCTTGGGTTAATCTTTCCAAGGGTTTATTGTAATTATTGTTCTTGAATGTTAAGTATTAAAATTTCTCAAGCAGAGGTCAGTTGACTTGATGGATGCTGATTGTGTAGTTTGATCTGCTGTGTTCCAACATGAACTCTTAGGACCAAATGTCGAAAGACTGAGATCAGCTTTTTTTTTTTTTTTTGTAATTTTATTTGGCTTCATTTGGCATTGTGCTAGAAGGCTGTGACCTTCCCTTGACATGCAGTACATTAATCATGTCCCTTGTTATCACTTGGCTCATAACTTCATTGTCATTTTCTTACATTAAAAATATTTTGTCCTTTTGGATCCTTGAGTTTTGTCAGTTTTTGCTGGGGCAGAATTTTTAAAATGTAGACTTTCTTGTGTGAATTAAATATTACAAATGTGTACAATAGCACCCTTTAATAAACATTTTCAATGTTAAAACCAAATGTCAGTTGACTGTTATTTCAGGATGAGAGTGTAATTTTTGCAAACACAATATTACTTGAACCAAATTTTAAATATACTGGGCCTATTCAGGGTGTCTCACCCTCATCCTGTTACACGTCGTATTGACTCCAGTCCCTTCCTACCCTGCCTGGAGAAATGGTACCACTGATGAATGGATGGATAATCTATTACTGCAGGTTGAAATGAATAGATTTGGGTGAAGCAAGCAGGTGTAATAAACTTCACTTTAATTTACCACCAAGATTGGTTATAAAAGAATAATAATAATGAAAAATTAAGCTGATTTACAAATATGAGGTTGAACCTATGTAATGTAGTCTCTGTTGAAATTAGACTGTTTTTAAATCAGTTTTCTCTGTTGAGGAGCACCAGCCCCTCACAGCCAGCAGATGGCGCTGTTAAATAACACTGATGTAAAAGTTAACTGTTTTTATGCAAGTCATTCACAATTCAAAAACTTTGCTCTCTACGACCCCTTAGAAATTACACATCTTTGACAAACTTGTATGGATTATTATATTATTATGTCTTTAAAGGGGCACAGATTCACATAAGGTTTCACCAACTAACATCACATCTTTCACTTCTGCTGAAGCCCACCTGTGGGTCCACAAACTTATGTTACGCTATGTGTAAAGTAACAGATTTATTTAGAGTTCTGATGGAGTTTGTACAGCTGCCAGATACAAGGTGGTTCACTGAAATGTTCCTAAAATCGCTCACCCACGTACCGCACTGCAGTGTGGTATCATTTTGACATCACAGAAACATCAGTGAACCATTAAATAGCTTCCGTGACAAATCTTGCAGCATTTATAAAATCTGGAATTGATTGACATTTGCTCAAGGAGGGAGCAAGTACTGATACTTATTAGTAGCTATATCTGGAGATGCGTGGGGGATCTTCCATTTTATCTCAATGTGACCACTGTGACAAAAATGGGAAATCCTCATTCATAGAAATATAATTTGTTACCTAGAATAAAGAAAAGAAAATTGATTGAAGCAAAACAAACAACTGCAATATCAGTAGCCTAATAAACTATAGTGAACGTTGAGTCTAATTATGCATTTCTCACACCACCTTTTTTTTCTTCCTTGCTTGTCTTTTAGAGTGACTCTCTCTCTCTCTCTCTCTCTCTCTCTCTCTCTCTCTCTCTCTCTCTCTCTCTCTCTCACACACACACACATACACACACGCGCACACAAAGTGCTGCTCGGCTACGTCGTGATGGAATTTTCCTAGCAAAAAGGCTTTTACACTCCAAATGGAATGCAAAGGTCACCAGTAAATTTCCAGCCCCTGGGACCATTAAGCTGGGCAAAGGGAGCGAGCAGCAGGCTGTTTTATGGAGCCTGGAGCTGTCTGCTGACAAACCCAGGCCAGAGGGTTTGGTTGGGAAAAGCCACAGTGGCACTCATGGGAGCTCTGCCTGTGATGTGTGTGGCATATACAGATGTAGATGCAGTTCTGGTGTTTGGTCTACAGGCACGCAGACTGAAGCTTCACCGACACTAAACATCTAAATAAGGAAAATCTGATTAAAGCCTTTTGCTAAAAATCAGTGTGAGCTGTCAAATGGGAGGGGCCAAAGAGAGGTACCTCTGCTTTGTTAAACTAAGTGTTAGCTTTTCAGGATGAATTCATAGATTTTCAATCATACACTCGAATGCAATTTGATGTTTTGCATAAGCATTTCAGCCTATTTTCCTCTTTTTCTTTTTTTAAGTCTGTTTATTAGGATGTTTTTCTTAATGTGAAATGTTTTAAAATAATTTTGGTGCAAATGTATTTAGTTATATATTTATCCAAAGCAGCATCCTTGTACTTACCTACTCCCTCCTGTCCCAGTAACTTCTAGTGCAAATGAGTTCCAGTGGGTATTGCCCATGGCAGAGGTGGGTCGTCTTGCAACACATTACACCAAATGAGTGTCAAGGGAGCTACTGTGCAGCTGTGGTAAGGGAGGCACTGCTGCAGTGGGCCTCATCAGTGCAGCTTGTTCAAGTATACCACTAAAACAACAAACAAATAAATGTGCGCTCATACAAATAACACTAATGCACAGCCCACTGCGCCCCCATGAAAAAGAAAAGATTCATAGTCTTTTGTCAGGGTCTCAGAGAAACTGAAAAAATTCTAACCCTAACCCAAGTCATGAGTATCACAGAGCAAGGCCTGTGTAATTTGATGTGGCCTTTCTTGTGCTGTGATCATGTAGGCACAGCTGCCCAACAGCTGTGCAGCTGACTCCATTTCCTCACTACAACCAGATGAAAAGGTCTGCAGTGATGACTGGCGCATCATCTCCCAGCACAGTGCACTGATCTGTGTGAAGGTGATTGCGATGTGATGCTCTAATTTGGGTGGCTATCACACTTAATGTGCAGTAAAGCACCATAGACAAAGCTTCTTCCTTCTAAATGCCCCCCCTCTACTGCGCCATGGCTGTCACCGCCAACCCTCTGCTGGCTGTGTTTCCCCTTCAACCCCCCCACCCACACACACTCCTCCCTTCATCTCCTCTCCCCACCAGGGGAAAGAGTTATAGCTGCCATAAAAGGCAGGTAATGCATTGTTAACTAATTCTGTCTGCTCAGAGCTGATATATCCTCTGCTCTAAATCTCTGTGCTTCCAATAAAATGCAAATGCTAATGCTTGCCCTCCATGAGCTGATATCATTTTTAACAGGCCAGAGGTAAATGCTAGAGAAGGGTGGGGTAAGCCTGGGCAGTTGGTGACACGGTGAGCCTTTATGGTAGATTCTGTCGAAGAGGAGACCTCCAGACCTGATCCACACGCCACTGGCTGACACTATGCATGTGTGTAAGTGTGCACATATGGCTGTAGTCGATATGCACATGAGACAGTAACAGTAACCTTTTTTTTTTTTTAAATAAACTCTAGGTGTAATCATTTAACTAGTAGTTAGCTAGTGTGGTGTCTTTGTTATTGAGAACCCAGCAGCAGCATTTCAGTTAGTACTCATTCACCACCAAATAACAGAGGCCAATTTGCCTGTGGATGCAATGCATCATTTTTCCATGTTAATAGTAGTGTCATACTTCGTGTAACCTTGGGCTTCTAAATATTGATCCACTTCTAGATTTTCAATTATCCTGTGCCGTTTTTCTGCCATCTGGTAAGGACTAGTGATTTGTGTTCCTTCATATCTGGAGGCTTGTCCTGTAATTAGACCATAAATTAATTTGCGGAGAAGAGAGAAAGCAGAAAAGATTGAAGGCATTAAGTAAGCCCTCGGTGGTTAGAGACAGAAAATCATAGGAAACCACAGCACAGTGTTTTATTCACGCGAATAAGATAATTGGATTACAAATTCCACCACCATAACTTTTCTGTTCCTGCATGTGTCACTTGTTTTTCTTTCAAGTATTTAAAACCATTCTGCTGCTAATGATTACTTGTAAGTCAGTTCTTCAATAAATGGCTAGAAATCATCCACTGACATAATTATACCTAATTACTTGCAGTGCAGCAGCAAAATGATTAGGAAAAATGGGGTATATTAGTGTCAGAATGTGTGTGAAACTTTGCAGTGAAATGTGCTGTGAATCCATCAGTGGATTTTAAATGACCCCCCACGCAGACAGACAACAACTGTGTGCTTCGAACCTAGCTCTTATTTACAGCACAGCTCAAGTGGAGGTCCTAAAATCCAAATGCATCTTGATTGATTTTAAATTGAGAGTATATGCTCTCCTGCAAGATTAGCTCATTGTCCCCTGCTGATAAATTACACATAGAGACCGGGGCTTCCGCTGCAGTGCCTGAGCACGACAACTGCAGCTCCCTTTGCCATTTGGAAATTCACATTAGACAAGCCTAAGTTACCCACTTAAAGCAATTAAGAGAAAAATGATGGAACCGAATGAGCTTCTCTTGTGGTTGGAAATGCTAAATCAGCGGGATCTAAGTTTAAAACGCTGTATACACTGTGGGGTAAAACGACAGTCGGAGTAGTCACAGTTGTCTATAGGTGGAAAACTGCACCATGTACCTGCTCTATATGATACCTTGGGTGTTATTAAGCAAGGCCACAGCTGCCAGCATACTCTGATCATATCTTGTGGGGCTTGAGAGGCAAGGTCAGCCAACGCAGAGCCCACCTGCTCCCCCATTCTCTATCACACAGTCCCTCAGCCCTGGCCTCCCAGAGGAAACACGCCTGACTGCCGCGCTGCTACAGACAGCATGTGTCCCTGAATTTATGATGGCGACTTATTGGCGGCCTTTCACGTTAAAAGTCATCTTGAGTTTCCCAGTCTAGCTGTATGTGTGGCGAGCGTTAATCCATTAACATTCAGAGCAGACACGTACTGAGGCTGGCTTTCTGCCAGCCCTGAGCCCTGACTTTCTTTGACCCATCGCTGACCACAACATTCTCCTGCCTCTGCTACCAGCTATAGCCAGCCTCGACATAATACAGCGCCATAAACTATCTAATGTTACACTGTATATGAATGTGAAGTATTATACTCTTGAGGTCCAATATGCAAGGCTTATAACCGAGCAAGAGAAGTCCAGCTGCAATGGCCTTCCTCTGGCAGAGAGGGGGAAAAAAATCACATCTGTCTACTGTATAGCACTACACGTCTTACATTTTAATCATAGGATGTCAAATGAACATAAAGTTTCAGTCCTTTCTATTTCCATCAAGGATTAGAGTTCAGAGAGGCCATGAAATCCCTCGGATTTTCTGTCATGGTATTTATTTCAGCGGGAGATGTTGAAGTTCATATTAACTGATCCACAAGGAATTGTTCTGGCAGAACCTGAAATCCTGCAGGCTTGCCCAGGCCTCAGACCAGAGAGCTTTCAACAACATGGGCCGGTCTGCTGCTGGAGGTGGCTCCTGGACTGATTATAATTTTAGTAGCTTATAAAGCCTTGATAAATACTTTATAAAGCCATGTTGCATAAGAAATCTAACACATAAAAGAAGGCATAGATGTTTCTTCACACAGGATAAAGGGGCTCCTGACAGGTTCTTGAATAGGTTTTATAATTCAATATTACAGCCACCATCCTTGTAAGGCCCCCTTCATCTCCTGGGGCCCACAGGATATATATGTTAAACACACATTCAAGTGCTCACAGTCTAGTCCATTACACTGATTAGCAGTAAACACATTTGTAATAAAACTTTGTGAAATAGACGCGGATGGTCTGTTCGCTGATTCACTGTCGAATCTCAGTGAAATATAATGTGTCTTGGGTGTCATACTTCTGAGGGCGCAGAAGTGATACAGAGCTTCACTCAAAGGATCTGTAACACATACGAACCAATTCATCCAAACAGCTCATGTCTAAACACTGCGTCCTTCATCTGAACTGTTGGCCAGAAATAAACCCAGGCAAAGCAGCGTGGCAGGGGTCCAGTAAACGTGAGAGAATCTGGGAAGCAGAGCAGACAAAACAGATGTCTTTCCACTACATAGACACCTCCTACTTCCCTCCTATCCTTGTGCTCTCTGCTGTGTCTCTCCCACTTCACCTGACTGTCCATCCATCTGATTGTCTCTCTCTCAGTCAATCCACAGAAGGCATCGGCATCAGCATACCTGTGTTTTCATTTATATGAGTCACCGAAATATTTAACATCCTTGGTTTAATTTCTTTCCAACATTCAGGTTTTGAACCGGTATGTGCGCTGGTTCCCTGTGCCTTATTATTACTGCAATTGACTTCAACACAGCTTGAAGTTAGAGGTGCTCATTCCTCTGAGAGACTTTAAAGTTTTTCTTGCTCATGTTTTTAATCATGTTTGTGATTGTTTCAATTAATGCAGCCAGGTGTGTGTATGTGTGTGTTGGGTGTTGTTTGATGAATAAAATGTATTGTGTAATTTGTTTACACCATTGCAAAGAAGATATTGATCTCAATCTAACTAACTAATTAACTAACTAACTAACTGCACTCGTCATGCTCTGGTTTAAATGCTGTTCTGAGCGACACATTACATAAGCATTACTTGAAGGTTTAATGGGCCATTTTAACACAGCTTTTTTTTAACCAGGCAGTGGTTATTAGAGGAAGAAGAGCAGGAAGAAGAAGAAGAAGAAAGAATGGATCATGTGTTTCCACTTTTGACCTCTCCTCTGTGGCATGTACACACCTGGTTCAGTTTAGAATGCTGTTTCTGTGGAATAGCTGACGGCAAACAGGCTAGTGGTTTCATCTGGGGAGAGAAGGTCTACATGTTTACACCACACTCTCTCTCAAAGGTTATTCTGTGTGTGTTCTTACATTTGTTGTCACGTCAGCGGTGAAAAACACTGAGACGCGGGCACAGAATCAAAGATTCATTGTCAGTTGTGAGCCAGGTAACCGCTGCTCAAGTGTCCAAGTTGAAACCTGAAGAGAATGTGTTCATCTTTAGGCAACGTCAACAATCTTGTTTAAAGAGGAGAGTTTCATGTAGATGTCAAGAGGCCAAGAATATAAGCCTTAATAATTTTTGTCTTTAAAAGGAAAGGCCTATATTTTAGCCCCAACTATGTGAAAATGTATGTCAGATGTGTTGCCTCGATGATGGGAAGGGCAAAGCACGGCCACCTCAGACTCGGAGCAACTCATCTGTTTCCTATTGGAGGAAGTGATTCTGGCAGGAAGGCAGGCTGGGATAGAAGAAACGGTAAAAAGAGAGTAAAAGGGTAGAGAAACAGGAAATGACAGTGTGACCCACTGGGCCCACTTACTGCTTTGCCAGAACCCCCTGGCCACAGCCAACCCACTGGGCCAGCAGTTTCCATCACCTGCTGCTTCTGGTTCCCCCACATAAATCCAGGTGCTCCTGAATAAAGCTCTCTTTCTCCAGGAGCCACGGGGAGCCAGAGGGGAGGCTGCAAGCTGGAGGGGCTGTGCTGCTACCTCAGTGAAGCTCTGCCTTCTTGTGAGAACATGTCTTGGAAAGCACAGCTCCAAGTACAGCTAGGCTAAAAGAGGCAGAGAGCTGGGAATTTCCATCAGCCCCCTTGCCAATTCAAAGCTACACCCCTTTCATTTTTATTAATTCTGTCTTCTAATTAAAAGAGCCTCGGCCAATATAAAGTTGCTGCATATCTTTATTAGTGTGCCCTATCTGCCTGATATTAATAAAAGCCAACTCCACTGGGAGGGAGAGGCTGAGTCCTCCCCGGCTCCTCACTGCCCCCTGGCATGCTGAATGGGCGCTGCAGCCGCTGAGCTGCTAAACCCAAGAAATCATTCCCGACTCCAGCCAGAGCTCTTTACAGTACCTTCAGCGCTCCCTGGTGATGGATTAATGCACTGTTGTTGTCATTTTATTGCCATTTTATTGCCCTGGTGCAATTTACCAGGCTTTATGTGCCTCCGCTGTCCGGCGAAGAAACGCGCAAGCGCATGAGGCCAAACATTCCTAGACAAAGGCCACGGCTCACCCGAGCATTGCGCATGCGGGCTCCACTCTGGCTGAACATACTCTCTCTCTCTCTCTCTCTCTCTCTCTCTCTCTCTCTCTCTCTCTCTTTCTCACACACACACACACACACACACACACACACACACACACACACACACACACACACACACACACACACACACACACACACACACACACACACACACACACACACACAGTCTAAATCAAAAACACGATTCATTCAAACACAAATGGGGTACTATACAAGCGAGCAGATGAAAGCATCAGTAGTGAATCTTTCAGCTGGCTGATGGACTTCACATTCACTGCTGCTGTTTTACTCTCTCACCACCTGAGGGCATCATCACTCAGCTGGCCCGCAGCTGCAGCCTGATGCAACAGCACTAGCTCTTCAAATAATATTATGTGGTGTTACAATATTTATTTGCTTCTGCTGTCTAGATGTGCTTCATGATTACAACATTTGAACTAGAGTTTTCTCTCTTTGAATTTACATGCAGATATAGGAGGTTGCTGCAATTTCCTTACTTTGCCATTTATCCTGCACAACCTCAGTTGTGGGCAAGGACTGCTTTGTTTTCATGACAGAATGGTACAACGTAGGCTACTGTATTCTGTTTGGCATTTCTTCAGCAAAATATCCTGAGATTATATTAAAGCCATTGATCTTTTCAACAACTCACATTTTAACACTTACAAACATAGCAAAGGCATTGCTCAGGCGTTTCTGTTGCTGTTATAAAACAAACACACCCACCCACACACGCCACACACAGCTGCTGATCTGAGGTCGTTGTTGCAACATGTGGAGAAGTTTTGTAACATCTCTTGCCAAACAATTATCTCTGTAGCACTGTGGGAAAATCATCCTTATACCTGCAGCCAAATCTTTTGGCTGAGAAAAACAAAAAACGGTCTTGGTCTGCGTTCTGTTTACCTGTGTAGCTAATGATCTAATGTGTGTTATTTTAACTGTAGTCTGTCATTTCAAATATATTTATTACAGTACACACAGGTGATTACTTTCTTCTCTTGCTTTAATTACGAATGCAAATATTGTGTGTATCAAAGTGTGATCATAATAGATATGTGATTATTATTGTTTTCAACTTCATGGACATACTGATGAACACATCAAGTGGTCGTGGCAGGAAGCGGCCACCAGAGGGAGCACAGATGCTGTCAAATACAAGGGAAGTACCTGGCGATTAGAAACCATTAGGCTGCAGTTGACAGGGTAACAAAAAGGTACACCATTGTTCTTACACATGCTAGAGATAATTACCATTGCAGATGTGTATCAGCTGCTAGGATAATGTTATTATTAACATCAAACACGTGTCTTTTTCCCCGCTTTTTGATCATCCTACTTTATGTCTCAAGCTGTCTGTTTGGTGTGGGGCCATTTATGGATGTATGCCTGTGTGTACATTTCTTCAACATTTGCAGTGTAAAGTAAAATCTCTGCAAGGACCTGTAACCTCAGAGTCTCTTACGCCCTGAGAGCTGCTGATCCATCACTCTTAATGGAAGAGGATAAGTTTCAGCCAGTGAAAGAGAGAACAGACAAAGGCAGGACGATTTATGGCAGACGTAGAAGTGGAACTCCTGGCTGTGGGCCTTGATCTGAGCTGGGCTGTGGCTAGGCCAGGCTAGGCTACGCCCCAGGCCAGGGTCATTCACATGCACTCTCCTACACACACACACACACGCACACACACACATATTACTCTAGGCCCAGATAGTTTAAATCCTCACACCACATTACACCAAGATCCAAACCTCTCTCTTAAGCTTTTGAAGTCCCCCTACCCCCTTCTTGCTTGACCAACTTTTGCACGTCTGTCTTTTCCAGTGAGTGGCGAGCTCCGGGTGGTGAAATATGGAGTGGAGACCTGTTACATGTTAGCTTAGGAGATAGCCAAGGTGTAAATTATGTGGGAGTCTCTGGCCAGCCTTATTTATGAGAGGCCTGTCAGGTGTTTAGGTGTTGGAGTGAGATGTGCGGCTTAAACCGTTTACTTCGTTGTAAATCAGGTCATACAGGCCACGTCTGTTTGGCTGGAGTATGTTTACGTGTGTGCCTAGGTTTGAGGCCTTGTTTTCGCTGGAAGACTCTCCAACGCTGGCATATGATAATGTCAAGGCAGAGGTGTCAATGCTTTCCTGTGAATATGAGGCCGTGTGCTTATATTTGCGGTTCTGTTTTGTCTGGAGGCCATCACGGCTGGTACAGATGGGTTGAAACACTAGCTATAGTTAGAGTTACTGCGCTGTCTGACAAACAAAGATGTTTTTTATAGATCCCCTCAATACCTACACCTGCCGTCACCATTTCCCATTACGGGCAAACGTAAAACCTACTCAAGATTTTCCTGATTCTTTTGTGATGTCCCTGTCTTTCTTTATCCCAGACATATCATGTAGATGTGGATGGCTGTGAATGAAGCCCATCTGAGGACATCAGGTATCACTCAGTAGGTTGTTAGACCTGTCACTGGATGATGGATACTGGCTCTCAGACAGAGGAACTGCAGCAAACAGGTTCCATAGACGCTGTATTTGTTACCATTATTCCCCCACAAGGTGCCGCCTATAGTGTGAGCTGTGTCTCCCCTTCTGTTTGCCCTATTGTCCGATCCCTGGCTTGTTCTTGTCTTGGCACAACAATAGCATGGGACTCGGCTGGAGCATTTTGTTCCCCCTAAGTGGGAGAGCGTCAGTCCTTAAAGGGAGACCAAAGAGAAAAAGGGAGTGTAGAGTGGATGGGGAGATGAGCTGAGTCGAGGTTGAAAAAGGTTAAGAACTTGAGACTGAAAACTCTGGAGAGAGGTTGAGAGGATAAGATGAAGGGGCAAAGAGGAGGAGAATGAGGAAGAGGTAGAGGGACAGAGGATGATGTGCTGGAGGCAGGTACATCTGCATTCTCTCCAAACACAGCACAGGCCTGTCTTAGGTGTCCTATCCCAGCAGCACTCACTGGCAGATTTATGGCCTTACTTTGTGCATGTGTGTCTATGCATGTGTGTGCAGGAGAAGGAGGGATGAATTGAGGGAGAGATACAAGGTACAGGAGGAAGAGTGTATAAGAGCAGAGGCAAAGGGCGGCAAGCAAATAGCAGCCATGTTGCATTCCATTGATATCACAGCCCCCGCCCTCTTCTGCCATATTTCATGCTCCATCTCTCCCTTTATCCTTCCCTTCTTTCCTCCTCTCTCCCTCTCTGTCTCATCACCCTGCTCTTCACTTGGCGCTCTTGGCCCCTCCATTGCTCTGCTGGGTCCCAGGCTGTAAAGCCCTCTCAGGGGGAAGGGTGTAAATCTGTCTCCCCGTCTCAGGAGATTTCCTGGAGCTCAGCAGACTCAACAAAGCCTAGTCGGTGTGGAGGACCAAATGTTTCACACACGTGCACAGACACACATGCACACATACGCACACACACACACAGAAATGTATAGACCCAGAAAAAAAACATACACAGCACATTACACAGATGAAGCCAGCATGCATTCATTAAGTCTTTCACACACGCTTGGCCTTGTTTGTTGTCTCTTGCAAAAACAAACAGGTATTCCTCTTCCTTGTCTATCCGAATGCCTGGGAAACCAGTGTTTGTGTTTGTGTGTGTGTTTGTCCACAGCAGACCCAACCCCCAAACCTTTTGTCCAGAGGGGTTGTCCAGACGAGCTTGTTGTCTCTTTATTTTTTCTCTTCCCCCCTTCTTTTTCCTCCACTTCCCTCTCTGCTTTATTGCACTTGATTCTAAGCGCGTCCATTCCTGAGATGGCTCAGATAGCAGCTGAAGCTAAATTGCCCGTCATAAAGCATCTGCAATAGCAATGGAGCTCTCAGGGTGGGACTGCTCCAAGGGGGTACGAGGCGGTTAGGGCTCACTATGAAAATACAAGGTCCTCTTTCTAATCTTTAAGTGTGGAATATGAACTCTGTTTCAACATCCACAAATCATAAGGCCCTTCCTTGAACATTAAACGATTCTGTTGCATGATCGATTTCCTGAGTGCCTCCTAAATCAGTTTTATGCATATAATTTTCAGGAACATTTGGCTATTTGAGTGTGTGGGTTTTGGAGAAAAGTGACTGAAAATCAAAAGTAAAATGATCTAATGGTATTTCGGGACACCGAAATGCTTCTGCATGATACTACTAATTACTCACACAAGACAGGCTAGTTAGAGTGAGATGCTGTGATTTATGGGGGAGTCATATATTTGGCTGTGCTATGTTCCTGTCAAATGGTTGACAGATAGATGACTGCTGGGCTGTAATTGGCCTTCCTGTTTGTATCCTTTCTCATGTAACAACAAAGGCACTTCCCAGCCTTGACTGTAGAGGGTGCACATGTGAGAGTGCAGGCTTGTGCCAGTATGACAACAACAGCTTCTGTACAGGAAGAAGAAACAAAGAAGGGAAAGAAAGGATGAGGAAGTATTGGTTCGCTGGGAAAGACACAAGAAAGGTTACTGGCGTGCAAGATGGGTAAGCAAACTTGAAAGGAGAGAGAGAGAGAGAAAGCAGGTCAGGTCAGTTATATTCCTGCAGGGCTCTGTATTGACTCAACTCTGAAACAAAGCATCTGTGTGTGGCATTTTTAGCAAGAGATATCTAATCATCCAGCCAAACTAACCCCCCCAAGCTGTAAAATTAATCTCAACAAAGATTTGATGCAGTCTAGTGAGCACTGTGGCCAAAAGATAGAGAGATATGGACATAGAGCTGTGGTCTATTCAAGTGGGAAAATCCCTCTTAGCTTCACAGTGCTGTCTACAGTGTGTTCTACCAAAGCTTTAATATTATTGCTCTGGAACTGACTCTGAAGGAGAGAAATTCCAAGGGACCACAGGAGCAAGACAGGGCCAGCAGCCCGCTTGGCAGGGGCCCCGGTGTGATCATCATCCCTGGAAGGAGTGACGCCCCTCGCTCCTGCCTGCTCCTGCCTCCCAGCTAGCCTTGCCCTGTGACAGATGAGCACAATGACAGCAGGACGCAACAACCTGCAATTGAACATTCCCTTGCGATCTGTCAACGTCCGTGGTGGCGTTTCACTCTCAGGAAAACACACACGGGCACATGCACCTTCGCACACACCCTCACATTAAGTCATTCCCCAAGCATTAGAAGAATCAGGGCAGGAAACGCCTTCTCATACTTGTGAAATGCCTCAGATACCTGTTGCAGGTGTCTCTCAAACTCTTTTCATGGCTGGTGTGCATACCTTGCTCTTGTTCTGTGTAAGATCCATTCTTTCAGTTCAAAAGTACCGATAATTTAAGGCCAGTTCTCTGCATTGTACTTAACTGTATGTCAGGTGATTCTCCTCCTGTGCTGTGTTGATTTCAGCCTGTGCTGCTGTTCTTTGTTTTGACCACAAGGTGTCACCTTGTTCTCAAAGAGCACATGGCTTCAAGCCTGACAGGGGCTTTATTTTCCGCTTTGGTGGCAGTGCTGTGGTGTATCACGGCAAAATGAAATAGGAAAAATGAAAATAGGGCATAAATGTGTTTGCTGCATACAGGGCTTAATGAAGTCAGTCTTGCCAGTACATTAGGAACAAAGGCAGCAGAGAGAAAGACATTGAAGGACAACTCACAAACAGTTCCAAAATAAAAAGGGAGATAAAGTATGAATGGTGAACCTCCTGAATGAATAGCAGTTCACCAGTTGTCATAGTAGAGATTTATTTTCCAAGCAACTGGCTTTTTATGGTCAAGCTCCTCCATACTGGCAAACAACAGTGCTTTGTAATATGGCATGTAAAGAATGGGATTCAACAGAGGCAGCCTCCGTTTGTCATATTTAAGGGGATTGAATAATGACCATTGACTGTCTTGGACTTGAACCGCTCAAGTTGGCTTATTTCTCTGTGCAAAACGGAGGATGAAGATGAATTGACCTCATACATGATTTTGCACAGTCCAAGCTAACATATCATGTCATATAACTTAAACCAATAGTTGATAGGATATTATTAGATGCCTGCAGCAGTAGCCAGTCCTTTGCTATGTTTCAGTGGAAATTATAAAACAATCCAGCTGTCTTCAGTTGCTTGTTGCAAACTAATGATCGCTTAGCTTCTCTGCCATAAAAGCCTGGTGCAAAATTAATTGTTTCAATCAATCAATTGGTCAATTTCATAGCCATCACGCTATGCCCAAGATCATGTGCATTCTCTATCCTTCTCCTTCAGGATGGGCTTGGAGAATGCCGGATGATTTATGGCCTCTCGGTGTGCTGCATACATATACAAATACTATACACACATGCTGACAAGCATACACACTTAATAGGCAGACACACAAACACCCACAGAGCCTTAAATACACACACACACACACACACACACACACACACACACACACACACACACACACAGTATATGCACATGTATACATGTTTGCACATAAATGAGCACATTCAAGTGGATGATACACAGCAGGGGATGCATCAAGTGAGGAAACAGTACGAACACAGGGGGAACTCTTCAGTGTATGCTAAGCATGCTGGTGACACATGCAGCTCAACATAGCATATGAAATACAACCACCAGTGATAGACCGTATTAGAGTGTTCCCTTCAACTCAATATGTGATGTTGCACACATGTGTGAAGGAATATACTAATAAACATTCTGATGCAAACCCACATCCTGTCTTCAGTCATGTATACCTCCTCCTTGTCCTACATGCATGCATGCATTCAGTTTGTACACATCCGCACATGCTTGCATGTATACAAACACATGCTTATGCAAACATACATGCATGCTCATGCATACCCTCATGCACACACATATATACTATCTACAGTGAGAGCCAAGTGCAGGGGCTTGTTGTTAGCGTGTTGTTCCTGTGCTGTGGCTTGTGGGCCTGTCTGCAGGGCTGATCGATGGTCTTTTACTGCTTCCCCAGGATTATCGGTCGAGTTCACCGGGAGGGGAAGGCAATTCATCAGAGCACAGCGGAGAGAGAGAGGGAGAGGGAGAGAGAGGAGAGGGGACAGAGAGAAAGGGAGAGAGGGATGGAGAGAGAGAGAGGCGTGGGGGGCGTCAGTATGAAAATGGAAGGAAAGATAGGAGAAGGCAGAGGTAAAGGTGGGAGGAAAAACAGAGGGAGAGGAGAGAAGGAGACTGAGAGAATATGGAGTGCAAGATGGAGACAGGGGAGAAGGAGGAGTTGTGCAGATGTGCTCGTGATAACGCATCACCTGGAAATGTATGGAATAGATAGAGGAGCAGACATAGATGAATATCACAAGATAAAACGATGGAGTGTTGGGGCAACCTCAGATTGAACCCTGCTTATACTGTACATTCCACATCAAACAAATATATGACAGTACATTGTCTGTGGCTATAAGCAGCAATACCACAAGAAGGAATGGAGGGAGCAGTTGTGTTTTTATTGCAGTCAGATGTGGTGTTTTGCATTTAGATTTATTTATTGAAGGCAGTTGAAGAAAGAAATGTCTGTCTTTTAAAACCACACTGACACAGATCCACCTTCAGAATTATTGTTTGCTATTGAGGACTCGCCTCAGAAGCAAACAACTAGTCTATAATCATGTATAATATCATAGTTTAAATTAAACCATTAACATATAATGTGTCCAACATGGTTACAGTTGTCATAAATAGCTCGTTTGCAAAACACAGTTGGGACCACAAGGCAAATATCACACAACTCAGCTCATCATGCTGAGCTGAATCTGAGTGTGCGTCATTAACATGGTCTTCAGCAGGGAATAATCTTGCCAGGATGGAACACCTGCCGATAAAAATGCGTGGAGCCAAGTGTTAGCTCAGCTCCCGGAGGTTTTGACAGTGTGTTCCCACGTTGTTACACATTTTACAGGGGCCATAACACACGTGTTCCAGCTCATTCAGTCCACAGAATGGAAAGAGCAAAAGTGGCAAGGTGATTCAGCAACACCAGGTAAATCTTCAGTGGAGAGGCAGGTGAGACACAGCAGATGATGTTGGAAACATATCTTTCAATTTTCAGGGAAGAGTGTGTAGACCTTTTGATGGTAACACAAAGCTGACAGGTCTGTCAGCCAGGCACTCCACATCTCCACACAAGTACATTATCAATAATCACATTGTTGACCAATGACAGTGATAAAGAACCTGCATCCAAGCATCATGGATACTGCACATAACTTGTTATTCCCATGTGAATTTGATCATAAGATTTGGAAGTATACATCCGCATGTTGCATAAGAAAGCATTTTAATATGTTTCTGTTTATGTCTGTCTTTTAATCATTTTCCTGTGGTGTGTGAGGTTTATGCTTGCAAATGACAATTTTTCTTCTCCTCGTGTCTCTATCTCACTCTTCACAGATAGACTACCATTTCTCTCTCTGTCTCTCGCTCTCCCTCTCCCTGTTGATGGATGGACAGATCATGTATATCCAATCTAGCAGTGCTCCTGATGCGGTTAGGGGCTGTGACAAGTCTCTGGGCGGGGGGAACCGAGCAGAGCGAAGCAAAGGAACGGGGTGACGAAGAGGACACGACATCTGAAGAACACTCAGAAGAAAAAGAATGCAGCAGAGAGAGGGACTGCGTAAAGTGTCTGCATAGCGCCCTGTGATTGTGTGTGTTTGTGTGAGGCAGCAAACACCTTCTGCTCTGCCCTCTGGGCTACTGTGTGGCTTTTTCTAGTCAGTCCTAACTTACTGGCTCATAAACTCCACCCAAGCCAATGATGGTAACGAAAAATTCTTTAGTTACATCTGATAGTGCTGACATGGTGTGTGTGTATCAGAAGCAGTGGGCAGAGTGTTAGAGCCTCTCTTCCATAGCTACTGCATGGACCACAGAGTGTTACGGATGGAGATTGATTGTATGGATGGCTGTTGACATTCATTTATACATGAGTTTCAGGGTGCAGCTGCAAACATTGGCCACTAGGGGGTAATGTTCTCCTCACAGTATTCAAACGAGCCACTATGCTCTCCATAGAAACTGTGGTGCTTATCTCAGGCAGCAGTGGGTGATTTCCTGGTTCATATTGGCAGCAGGGTTGATGATAATGTATTATCACAGGTTGTAACAATGCAGGTGGTGGTGTGTGTCTGTGTGAGTGAGTGAGTGTGTATGTGTGTCGGGGTTGGGGGTGGAGGGTGGAGGGGGTCATCTCCACTGCCCCCTCCTTCTTCCTTCTTCCTCCACACTCCCTATGGATCCTTTTTCTGTCTGATCACTTTGAGAGATTTCACTGAGCCATTTGTGTAAGTGTATGCACGCTGATTTGGAACAATATTTGAAAAGAATTCTTCCACATGTAGGTTCAGGTAAACTAAAGCTACATTTCACTGGCGGATGTCAGCAAATCTTTGCTTTGGGAAATTGCGTCTGACAAATGCTGATGAACAACTGCATATTTTTTAAAGGCCCCTAGGTAGGAAAGCACACAAATCTTCAAGGTGAGGAAGTCGTGTTCTGGGCTAACCTAAGACTGTCTGACCTCTCAGAGGCAGAGAGGTCAGGGGTCAACTCACTTGACCCCCCCTCGACCATATCAGCCTCTCTGAATGCATACTAAACACACAACTCCCCACACACATACCTTTACTCTCCCTAGATGGGTTGTACACAGTTGTTGAGAGAAACACTTTCTCTTGTGGCCATACACACACACACATATATGCACAGAATAAATAAACAAAAAAAGAGGATGTGATTGACGTACGCCATACACCCCCCACCCCCTCTCATAGCCTGACTTTCCCTTGTCTCTTGCCCCATTAAACCCTTCAGCTCAGCCTACGCTCACACAGACAAATCAGAAAACACAGTATACAAACAAAAACTATAGAACAAAAAAAAGGTCAACAGAATCCGCATTCCTCCTCCATTTTAAAGGCACCAGGCAAAAAAGCAGCCATTTTCTAAAACGTGGAATCGCCAACCCCCCCGCCCCCCCCACCCCTCCCCACCTCTTGATAGTAATCAAATTTGGTCTCATCTTTTCATTTTCTCATCTCTCCTCCCCATCTGTGTGGTGTAACTCCTCTCTTTCTCATTCTCTCCCTCATCATCCCTCACTGTCACTCGGCAGCTCTGAGCCATTGACCTACGACCCCCAGGCAGGTTCACCAGCGGGTCAGGAGCCTGGTGGGGGGAGACAGGGAGGAGAGGAGGGGTGGGAGGTCTGTTTATTGGGGGATGCCAGCTTCCTCCTTTGGCCATGGATACAGCCTTCACTACCGCTGCCATAGCAACTGGACGAGACGGCAGAGAGAGAGAGAGAGAGAGAGAGAGAGCAGACTGCAGAGAGAGTTGCTGGGATGGAGCGCTCGCTTCTGTGATCTGGCTGTAACCTCCACGGGCACTCGCACATGTTCACGCACATACGCACACATGTATTCTCTCTCTCTCTCTCCCACACACCCAGTCACACTCACATGCACACATAATGACAAACTGGCACACACACATAATCCCATACGTGCTTGCAAAATCTAATCAAATTTCTTATTTGGACTGCCAGGCTGTGCTGGAAAAGACTTTTTCAAGTTACAAGATTGATGGGCATTCTATGTTGGCTGCAATTAATTGCTGCATAATTAGACTTACAAGTTATTTATTGAAGCAATTTGGAGAATACAAGAGCCTGGGGATATATAAAAACCATTTGATCACGAGCTGCGTAAACTTTAAAGATGTCCTCTCACAAGCATTATTTGGATAGAAATTAGCAATACAGCCTCCCCCCAAAATGTTTCCCATGTTAATAAAATGATAAATGACAATAAATCTTGACTGAAGTGAGTGATGTGCTGGAAGTCTTATGAGGTCAAATAAAGGTGAGGGTGAGCGATGCAGATAATAAAAACCTATACGATGGAGGGAGCCGTGGCATTTTGTGCACATTTTTGGTGCGTGCAGGTGTGTGAAGCTCTGAACCAGCATGCTTAGCTCAGAGGGCCTCAGGGGTTAGGGCTCCATCCAGGTGGCGTCCCACAGCAAACAGGGGTGTTGCAAAACTCTGTTGCCACTTGCTATTAATTATCCCTCATTTGGTGCTGTGCCTTTATTTATTCAGACCCTTTCAATATCTTTCCTCTCTGTTTGTGTCATTTCTGATCCTCGCTCTGTTGCATTATGTATTCCAGTCTGTTTAAATTATTATTTTACTCTCAATCCTATTAATTTAAATTTCTTTTACTTTGCCTGACTTTTTCTCTAAGCACCCTCTTTGGTGTCTTCTTTTCTGTTCCTCTTGTCTTGCTTCACTCTGTCTCTCCTTGCTCAAACAAATATGATAAATGAGGCTATTGGTGTCTTTCAAGAATGAGCTGTGATCAGAGGGCCTTTGATGTTTGACAGCTTTAATGATATATCTTGATGAATAGATGTACAGTAATTTTCACTTCATGTGACACACTGTTTTGCTATTAGGTACATTCTTGTTCAGCGCTGTGAATAAAACTGCTATTGAAGTGCATGTGTGTTTTTGCCCATTTTTCTTTACTTGCATTCCTTCGCCTTACGTGTTCGGTGACAATGTCAATGCACTTAAGCCGGCGAGCTTATCTCAAGTGTTTCAAGAGGCTCTTATCAGTTTTCTTTTTAATAACAGGATGAACTACTTTTAGTGGCACACGCACACTCACTAACACATAGGCTGGCTGTACACACACACACACACACACACACACACACACACACACACACACACACACACACACACACACCTACACACGCACACACACACACACACGCACGCACACACACACACACACACACACACACACACACACACACACACACACACACACACACACACACACACACTCATTTGAAAGAGGAAATATAAAATGCATATTTTTTGATAATGCAACACATGACAAAAATGAAATGCAAAAAATGTAAATAATGTCCAAATGTATTCTGTGGTGTTGCTCCTGCTGAGATGATCCTGTAGCATTAATTGGTTTAGGTGTGTGGTTCAGCCGTGGTCTGGCTTGTTAAATATTCTTGGATTTGGCCCAGTGGCTCAATTCCAAACACTATGTGAGTGAGGGACTCAGCTCTGTTCTGCTCAGTATGTTGTTCCCCATCTTCACCAATAGGTGGAGCTATGTACATAAAACAGGCCATGAGGTTGGTATGGTCAAATGCCCTTAGGCAGCAGGAAGAGCTAATCAAATTGCCAGTGTGTCTGTGTCAATTACAGTGGGTCAACTTCATAAGAGGAATAGGCCCAAATCATATTTGCACCTGTATTCTCCCAGCAGTCCCTGAACCAGAAGCAGAATAAATACAGAGAGGCCAGAGGAGCCTCTTAGCATGGCAGTCAGATATCCAGGTTGATAATGATATGGAAATGATGGTTTTCATAAGCACACATTCTTATGAGATATTAGGCTTTTTCTGAATTCCATAGATAAAGGCTCAGCGCGGCTGCTCTGAATGATGAGTTTCACCATTTGTAGATCTTGGTGAGATGAATAGCGGAGTAAAGCTGATACTCTTGCAGTGGCGAGCCACTATCTTATCACTTTCTTTTATCGGACTGATAAAGTAAATGACTTTGCTATAGGTGTGCAACTCTTCAAATTCATTATGAGCCTCTGCAGCCCGGTGACTATCGACAATGCTGGGAGTCTGTGATGAATGCAGGGCTGTCTGCTACAGTGTGTGCATAGTCCATGGTCATGACACACTCCAATGGGAGACTGATGGGAGATGAAGATGTTTTGGGAGGTGTGGAGTGGAAGAGAGACTGCTGGATGGAGGATCCTTGAGCCTTGTCAGATCAAATGAAATGCAAATTAAAAGTCTTGTTTAGGGTTAATATAAAGCTCTGGGAAGCTGGGGTCTTGTTTTTAATCAAGGCACTTGTGGGGAAACGTGCATAAATGAGCAACAGGCCGTATTTGTGCAGCATCTCATGAGGGAGAGCATCACTTGTAGTTTAAAGTTAGAGGGGGAAAAGATTGGTGGCAGGCCCTTTAATTCTCTGCCGACTGTTAGCAGTCCCCATGAGGGTGTTTTAACAGCGCCAAGGGAGCAAGAACTGTGATCACTTTTTGGCACAAAAACGCACACACAAAAACACTGATGCTCTCCTCTTTAAGAGCACACACACTCACCTCAGTGTTGTGTTCAAAGGTAGTTAGATCAGCAAAACAAATGAGTCGGTGAAAGAGGTTTGGAATTGTCCCAGGAGGAGCATCCATCTTCGTGGTGAGTGGCAGCTCTGTCAATGAGCGCCAGGGCAGTAATGCACTGGTATTTGGAGGGCAGGCGGCGTGTGTGTGTGGGTGTGTGCACAATGTCCAGCATCCGGACCCTCATAAGCAAAGGATGCTGTTATGGAGAATGCTGTTAAGTATAGCTGAGTGGGACTGTGTTGTACCCCAATCAGAGCTCTGTCTCCTGTATCAACATTACATGGAGCCTAGTGGGTGCATTCTTCTTTCCTGCCCGTCTACTTTTCCTGCTCTGTATCTGCTAGAGAAGGTATCTCTGTCTCTGTCTCCACTCCGCTCATAACGGTCCATAATCCCTACCGAGCCAACCTGGCGGTATTGCAGAATTTACAGTAATAATGAGGACTAATAGAGGCAATATCCATCCATTTGACCACTAAATCAGAAATGTAGCTGAAGTAGGTGATGAATGTCATGTTCCCCCCCAATTTTCTGAATCATAAATGATGGAATAAGTCTCTTAGGTCCAGATTAAGCTCCACTGTGAGCTCAAAATGCATGTCCATGTGGAATCCCTTTTGAAATACAGTCTTGAGGTATCCAGTTTGCCTCATAGTTTTGGCATTTTGCTGATGCTGTGAAGTAATGCAACTTTTAAGCAGAATAAGCCAATATCCTGCTTCCTATACTGACTGACAGTGAAGATGGAATAATGATAATAAAAATGTGATACTTTTTAAGTCATTTCAGAAATTTGTCATTTTTCAGGGAGAGCACAGGGTCACATTGTAGAATCCTTGGAGATGATATTATCACTTTATCAATTAATTATTTTGTCCATAAAATTAAAAAAAAAAAATGTCCTTCCTTTCTTATACTCAAGGTGACTCTTCAAATTTCATGTTTTGTCGGTTGGACCACCAGTCCAAAATTAAATCTTATTCTTTAAACTGAATGTAAGTGCTGGCATGTAAACCAGAGAAAATACCCACATGCTCACAGTTGATGAGCTGGAACCAAGAGTTGCTTGGTACTTTTGCTTATAACACTATACAATTAATTAATTAATCAAAGTAGTGAATTATTCCTCAGAAAAATTATATAATTTAATTTATGTTAGCGCTACATTTTAGCAGGTGTGCATACCAATGACTGCAGATTCTCACTTTGCATAAAAACATACAATAATATTAAAAAGGTAACTCGCCATAATTTCAAAAACTGTTAATATAATCTTCTCTTTGAGCTAGATCTAAACTCTGCTCACATGTACATCCATTATGTGTAATAATTAAATTACATACACATACATAATGCAAGCCTTATATACATACGGTAAAAAGTCACAAGGTAATTACAATTCAGCTTGAATTATTTGCAGAGATTGGTTTGCTGTCTTCTTAAGCAACATTAATAGGCTATAAAAAGTGTTGTGTTTAACTTACTCATAAGTAACATAGGTGGATTTGATCTAAATTGTATCAATTGTCGCATGAAGTTGTCTCTCATGATACAAAGCAAATTAATTGCATGGTGTTAAGACAGTATTAGCCTTCCATATATCATCTTCATGAGGAAAATGGAACCATCTGGGGGGGAAACTTAGCGTTACTTTAGCACTTCAGCTAAGAAAAGCAATTTATGTTGTTGGCAGTAACATTAGAAATGTCAAATTAGTCGTTCTAGACACCTAACATCATTATATAAGAGGAATTTGGAATAACATTTTTGGAACAGCTAAGATCAGACTGCTAATCTTACTTTCAAATTGTGAGTGTGATGGCTAGTGTTTGCTAAATCAAAACAACTACCATACCAGCAAAATTGACAGTCTAAAGTTTCACATGTTGTAATATAAGCCAGTTAACGTTATTATCACAACACTGAGGAGATTCTTATCTTAAGGCAGGGTTGGGTTTGTCAGTCTTCACTCTTTACACGTGAGTTGCACACAGCAAGTCTATTTTTGTTCTGGACATCTCAGAAGTTGGGCTTGACGTTGTATTCCCTGTGACTTGGGCCCATCCCACCACCCACATCTAAAAGAATCTCACTGATGGCTTATTTTGGATCAAATCTGGTATTTCACTGAAAGGTTACAATTGCATTTCTTAGGAGTCTATCTTAAACTATTGCTTTTATTTTTGATACTTCTGTACATTATAAACTTGTGTTCATGAGGCAATTTTAAAAACAATATATAAATGTGTGTATGTGTGTGCACGTGCGTGTGAATGTGTCTTTATTATAACTGTGTGTTTATGTATGTCTAAATTTTATATTAATATCTGAATCACTGTTGTCTTTTTGCTGCTAATTACATCATCTTGCTGCCCAAGACAAGAGCCAACAAGTCCTGATTTAGAAGAAACCTGCACTTGGAGAGACATTTCATAATGGAAGTATGGAAGTATGGGAGACTTTTGTAAAACTCTGCAGGAAAGTCTTTCTTGCTGATTATTGTCTTGGCCAGCACTCAGACAGCAGTAACCCCATGCCTACAGCTCAATGTGCCCTGCAGAGTGGAAGTCCTAGCCAGCCTCCTGCATTAGTGATGCCCCTCTGCCCTGCGGCTCCACTCAGGGAGAGAAAGGAGACATCCATGGCCGTAGCTTCTGCACGGCTGTCTGCAGGCTGCAGCCACATGGTCGCACTGTAGACGCTGATGCTTCCCAATGAGTGAGTGAGTAGGAGACATTAGCGTACAGGCAGACACATAAATGGCACCAAGATGAGATCAATTAGACTGAGAGGAAGGTCATTAGGCCCCTCTATGGCCAGTGGTCAAAGTGCGATGCTTGTACACTGCGTCGTGTCAGCTGTCAGCGTGAAAGCATGTATGTGTGTCCTTTTTCTAAAATTAATGTTATGTGACTGTATTTAAGTGTGTACACATTTGAACACCGCTGAGGTACAGTCAAGCAGCATTTCCTCAGGTGAGTGTATGCTCAGTAGGTCGAACCTGCTGCAATACCTTGTTGTATTTGCGTCCCCGGGGCTGCGACGCAGGGTGGTGAGTAATCGTGCTGTGTCTGTGCATGCATTGCCATTGATTTTGAACCGGCTCCTAGCTCCCCCAATTACCTCCTTCTCCAGGCTGCCAGTCCCTTTGCTGTCAGGGGGGAGGCTGGAGACTGGGGCCTCAGCGAGCTGTTTGTTTACACTGCTAATTGCTCCTGTTGTTTCCTTTCATTAGCCCAGGCTGAGCTATTGGGCTGCCTCACACAACTAAGTGCTCTTAGCCTTCTGGTCCCCTAGCCTATAGTAAATATTGGCGATGTATACAGCATCTCCTAACATATGGCCGCAGACTGGAAATGATAGGCTCTGCTGGTGCAGTTGTGTTTTATTCAGAGCCCCATGGAGCACTGTGCTGCTCCGATTGTGTCTGAGTTACAGTCTGGTCTAACTGGAATAACACACTGAGTTGTCTTCATTGACACAAAGAGGAAGGGAAATCCTGCTCAGCTGCACTCTGGCTGACCCTTACACATATTCAGCTGAGCTTGCTTGAAGTTTCCACATTACATTTGTGTGATGAGCATGCATTTATACCCATGTTGTGTATGTATGTTTGCATACATATGTGTGTCTAGCTGTATAATCGTGAGTTTCCAAGTTTGCATGACCTCTGTGAATTATGAATCAAGGGGTTGAATGCCAGAGTGGGTCCCTGTGTCTGCAGTGCCCCCTCCCCACACCCACTATCCCTTACACCCCCAACCCACACACACACATACTCATGTAAACTCCCATGCAGAAGCCCACAGCATCTCGGCACACACAGCCGTGGCTCCTTAATGACTGCCATCCCTCTCTGTGCCACGTTATTAATTAGCTCAATGATCCTTGCCGATGGGACCTGTGCCGAGGATTAGAGCCCTCAGCACCCGCACCCCTGGCTGCTGCTGCCTGGCCAGCATAGGTGAAACAAGGCGGATGTGGGGTTGGGGAGGTGTGTGTGTGTGTTTGTTTGGTGTGTAAGAAGCTATAGTATGTGTACAGTAAATATGAAAAGCTTTTGCGTAAGTTTTTTTTTTATTATTATTATTTTTAAATCTGCATATGTGTATCCCACATGGCCTCTTGTTTGTCCCTCTGAAATGTTTTTGTCTCTGTGTTTGTGAGCAGAAGGGGTCAAGAAAGGGACTGTAGATTGTACGAGAGCCTGGGGATAAATCATGTGACCACGGTGGAGGAAGAAGGGTGGGTGCCACCTGGCTCAGCGCAGTGTGCAGCATGTTCAGCTCCCCAGTGCACCACAACTCCCAGCACCACCATACTCAGCATCATTGTAAGATTCATGGACTAGTACAGGTTCCCAGTGCCACTGATCTTGGCTATGTTCTGAGTTACCATGCACACTGTAATCTATCTAAAAACAGTAGACTCCATTGCACTCCTCAGTCTTCCTGCCATGTATAATTGCAGAGGTGTTTTTCCTCTGTGTGTTCCCAAAAATCCCACTGTTCATCAAGGGCTTAGTCACTGTGGCATGCAAATCTACATTAATATTTTTGTCAGGAGAGAAAAAAGGAAAGAGGTGAGGGAGGATGAAAAAAAAGGGAAACAGCCTCTCCAGATGCCTCACAATTGCACAGAGCAAATGAACATAAATGTCACTGTCAAGCTGAAATGAAGAAAAAATGTGTCACAGCAGCAAACTGTGCTGGAGTCAGAGGACAGCAGGACATGTTTTGCATATGAAGAGGTGAATGCCCAGGGAGAGAGAGGGAGAGACTGCACCTGTAACAAATGACTCTAACCTCCCCTCCCTCCGATACCTTCCCCTTCAAAATATAAGTGGTGAGAGTCAAGTATAAATATGATGTGCATGACAGACTTACTCTCGCAGAGTTGAAAGAATGCATACTTTGGGGAACATGTGGTAAATCTTTTTTGACATTGCAGAACTGGAATAATCTAACTCAGTTTAATGGCCTAGAGTCCTCTGAGTCCGCATTCACATATTTGGATCACCAGTGGAGCAACATCAACACTTCCTCTGCTCTGCATGTTTCCTGTGGTGCTGCTCTAACTCTGCCCATTGCTTCTGAGATGTGTAACAAATGTGCACGGTGCTGGGTACTAAGCAGTAAAGTCAATGAGGAGCTTGGGCATGCGTGAGGATGGATATGCAGGGCATGCAGTCGCTCCAAGGTGACAGTGAGGTGTGTTGTGATTATTGACTGTGTGACCTCGCGCTGACCCCGGCTGTGAGCGAGTAAAGGGCAGGGAGTTAGTGTGTGCCGCACCGCCTGTCATGCCCGTCAATACACTGATGAATGGAGCTGGCGGTTATTAAAGCAGAATTAGAGCGGGGAGGGGGGAGCGGGATAAATGATGGCGCAAATGGTTGTGCAGTGGAGACTGTGGAGCCGGATGGCACAGCATCAGTGTCATCAGTCTTTATTACCCTCCAGGGAACAGAGGGGGAGAGACAGGGAGCGGTCAGCGCCACGCACCCCTCCACCCACCACCAACACCTAGGTTGCACCCCCACATCCCCCTGCTCGCCAGACATCCAACTAATCCTGACACATTATAACTGGATACATACCTGCATGCTGACACTCAGGGCACGCACACAATGCAGTTTATCTTCATTCTCACCAACATGAACACATTGTGCTTGAGCATACTCTATTGTATGCATACAAACAGATGGAGACACATACATGTGTGCATACACGAACACACACAAACACTCCCTCTATTTCATTTTACCCATCATAGGCTCTCTCTCCCAGCTTCTCTGCTTTCCCCATTCCCCTCTCTCCCTCTGTTCCTCTCTCCTGTTTTCCCTCCTCCATTTTCTCTCTCACCGAGGGAGTGGAGGACCCACACCACAATCAATCATGGTGAAGTCACAGAGCACAGCGGCACACTCAGGGCACTGTGCAGATAAGCTGGTTGGAGAAAAAAAGACGAGATGAGAAGGAGAGAAGAGAAGAGAAGAGAAGAGAAGAGAAGAGAAGAGAAGAGAAGAGGAGAGGAGAGGAGAGAAGAGAAGAGAAGAGAAGAGAAGAGAAGAGAAGAGAAGAGAAGAGAAGAGAAGAGAAGAGAAGAGAAGAGAAGAGAAGAGAAGAGAAGAGAAACTAGGGGCTGCACTTGGGGGGAGACTTTGGAGAAGGGGGAGGTGAGGGGAGGGAGGAAAGGGTACACTGGGCTGCACAGTCAAAGAGCGGGCACTCTCTCCACCAGGGCAGGTCAGGAATGGATGGTTGAGCCAATGCCATTGGTGAAGCCCCCGTGAGGCCCAGCCTCTCACCAGAGATCTCTGCCTGCATACAGATGTGAGCGTGCCATTGATATTCTCCCCCTGTGCTGCTGCCCCTGCTCCGCTCCGCTTCTTTTTTCCTAATTAGAGGTTTATTTATTGATACCCCAGTTAATGTCTCTCCTAATTTTGCAATAGTTCTGTCTCCATTACCCAGGAGATTCATTTGCCGCAGTGTTCGCAGCAGTGCCTCCACTAGTTTGTGGGAACCTCCTCACTCACCTTCCTCCTAAATCTGGCCTGTGCTCCACCTCATCCTTGGATCCACCTCCTATGTTATAACAACATCTGCCAGGGATGAAATCTGTGACCTCAGGTTGTGTGGAATTCAAAAATCCAACGAGCACATATAATTGTGTGGCTGCTTTTTCTGGAATATTTTATAAAATCCATTTTTTTAAACCCAACTTTGCAAATGTGAGGTCAAATACGAGTAGGCTGGGGTGGCGTTTAGCTCACTTGGTAGAGCTGCCGCCCCATGTTGAGGCGAAAGTCCTCGCTGCAGGTGGCCCCGGTTCAAATCCTGCATCGGGCAGCCCTTTCCTGAATGCCTGAATGCCTGAATGTACTATCAATTAAAGGCAATAACCCCCCCCTCCTCCTCCGAAAAAAAAAATAGGAGTAGGCTGCAGGTTTTTGAATGTGTAGTTTGAATTCTGCTTTGACTTCTGAAGTGTTTCTGTGGCCTTGGTCAGTTTGCATGCCCAGACATGTCAGGAGCTCAAAACACACTTTTATTTCAAAATACACTGCAGACATTGTACAGAGCCCATAAATAACAACAGAAGTAAGCAGTATTGAATCATGCACAACATTGCACAAACACATTCAGTGCTTTGGTCTAGCTTTTCATATTCTCCTAGCGCACTGAAGCAAATATTGATAAATGAAGTCCAGTATGAGCAATAGCCCAGATGACAGTGATGCTTTTGTAGACAAGCTGGGTGTAATTCGTTTAAGTACACCCAACATTTTATAAAACAAGTTTATCGTATTACTTACCCAGACTCAGACAAACTCATCTGTAACAATAATCCTATTTCTTGCATTCTGTTGAAAAATAGCTGTTGCACTGCTTCTAACTCTCCAGCATATTAAGAGCTGCGCTAACTGAAACCAGCATCTCTAGTGAACACATAGTTCCTCCAGCAGCTTCAAGGTTGGGCAGTCAGTCATTAATTTGTATTACATTGCCTTACATGTTATGCATAAATTATGAATTCATTATTTTTTTTCTGGATAGTGATTCCTAGAATGTACTGTGGTCTTGTTGTTTTTGTTGTTTGGCTTTGCTGCTGCTGCTGCTTTTTAGTATTTGATGATTAAATACGTCTCTCTGATGAATTAAAGATATGTTTCTGCCTGAGAGCAAAGGATTCTGGGGTATGTTGATTACCAAAATAAGATATGCAATTTCATACATTTTCATTTTGTTCTTGCAAGAAACTTTTCCAGAATTCATGTTACTCTCTGTGGATTTGGTGAATGAATCTGCATGGTCACACATTTTTTTAAATGGCAATTCTCTTACAGAGAAATATTATTTAAAACTGTCTCTGAACTTGATCTGCTTCATCTGTTGAATCCCGGTTTAAAAAGTGTGGTTGTGCTATATCTGACTCTTTTTTTGTTGTGGAATTTATCTCAGAAGTATTCATGGCCCACATGCTTTGTTTTGTGATAAACTTTCTTACACATGTTGGAGAAATGGTCATTTGCCAACATTATGCTGTATGAATATCGCTTTGTTTTTCTTTTTGCAAATGTATTTTGATCATTAGTTATAATCTGTTAATGTGGCAGTGAGGATGAAAGTGAAATGTCTCAGGAAAGACCATTATAATATTTTGTTTGTTTTTAATCCAGAGTTCTTTGTAATTGACACATGCCTTGGATGACATTTTTGAATTTAGTTTAATGTTAATGTGGCTCAAAGTCGTAGCCGAGCTCAGAGTAATCATCAGTCAATGTGGTTTTGGCATGCCGAGCTATAATTAAGTGGCACAAAGGTCACTTTTAATAACTCCATTATGTTTATTTGGTGATAATGAATGCTCAATTCAAAGGGGAAAATGTTTCCTGGTTGATCCCAGAAACAAATCCCTATTTAGTTAACTTGGGGATTTTGCATTTGGAAAAAAAAAAAAAGCGACTAAATTAGCAGGGCTTTCTGCTGTCTGGTGCGTTGCCTAATCTTGGGGCCAAGCTTGGCCTGACAAAATGTGTGTAGAGTAAACGTTGATATAACAACCAAACCACGGACTGCACCCCACCAAGTATGTCAATATGATGTGATTGGATCATCCTTCTCATTTTGAACCCACTCAGTGTCACCCTGCACGTCTCTCCCAGCTGCTGCTCCCAGCCCAGGTGCTGCTGCACTGACTGACTCATGGATCACAATCAGCCCTCTCGTTCAACCCAGCAACATCCCTGTCAGTCTCTTCTGTCTCCCCAGGGCTCAGTCTGATCCCATTCCAGCCACCACACTGACTGCAGCTGCCCCTGGCTCAACACTGGAATTGGATGATCTGATGACTAGTGTGAATGGTCGATAACTGTCCCTGCAATGAAACAAACCAAACTTACATCCCTGGATATAATTCTGAGGCAGCAGCAGCCTATGGTTGTTGTTGCTAATGTGTCAGTAGAGGAAGAAAAGATGCTTAACAAGAACAAGATATAAAAGCAGTTCATTGGAGAGACTATTTAACTTAATGCTCTAATGCCCTTCAAATAGGGAGGATGAGCTTTTGTGCACCAGGCATCGACACCAATGGGTTAAATAATGATGGCATTAGTGTGTGTGTGGGTGTGTGAATGAGTGTGCCTACGTGCGTATGCACCTTTGTGCATTACTGTCTGTGTGCTTTCATTTGTGTGTATATGTGTGTATGTGCCTTTCACAGGTGATCAGTCAAGGCTATCCACTCAGCCCTTCTCTTGCAGCCCCCTCATTACAGCCCACTATCTCCTCTAAACACCTGCAGCCCCACAGCCCACCTTCAGCTCCTGGGCCCACACGCTGCCTTTTTTTGTCCCAGTGTAGAAAGAGCCTGCCCATCACATCAATCTACTGCACTGTTTATATTTATGTACAGGAGAGAGGCTAAAAAAGGCCCCTCTTACTGTGGGCTTTATTGACTAAGCATTAAGCGGACATTATCAGGCGATAGCCTAGTTATTTATGAGCCGGTGATAAAGGCTGCAAGACTGAGTTATGTGAGAACCAGGAGCAGGATGAAAGCTGCTCATACAGCAGCACTGATACCCGACACTTGCCTCTCTCTGTCTGGGTAGAGAGGCACGGCAAATGCGCCAAACGGAGCTGAAACACTCAAGGATTTATGGGCGGTAAATTTATGCTCCCCATAGGTCAAACGAGGGGCTGTTTATCTGGGTTTCATTGTCACTGTCCTCGTGGCACTGCGCCGCAGGTACTGAAATTTTCATATTTGCCTTAGGCATGTAGCCAAAGGAGGGGGAGGGGGGATCTCTTGCACTGACCTTCTGAACTTAGTTTTGAATTTTCAGAGCAACACGGTGCGTGTGCTTTTGAGATGTTGACATAAATTATGTATGACAGAACAAACCCCTCCCTCACTGGGCATGTTGAATACTTGTGTATTTCAGTGGTATGTAGTAACCTTGCAAAAGAGGTCTGAGGGTGTCTCTGACCTTATGTGGGAGGGTTGCATGTCTCAATCTGTCCTGACTGACGTTTGTTGCCCCATACCATAACTTTGATTTTGTTTTAAAACATGGATACCTAATCTGAAGTACCACTCTCTCTTGTGTCACTTGAATCCTCACACCTCTCAGACACACACTTCTCACTCACACTTTCTCAGTTTACACTGATCTCAAACACACATTGACGCCCAAATTTTAACACACATACATCCTCACCTCTGTATACTGTACATGGCACCATCTTACCCAGCCAAAGCCATCTTTCTCCTCAATAAACCAGGTCAACAAACAAAAAGCAATTATGTTGGGCAGCTGCCGCCTGGGAGTGGGTAATTACAGTGCGGTGTGGACAGCTTCATTCTAAACAGGTACTAAAAGCATCATTAATCATCCTCCCTCTGACGCCTCGCCCTGGTCATGTGACACAGGCTGCTGATGAGCTGGGGAGGGGGGATCCGCCTTAGGGGGGGAAGGAGCAAGACCTGATTGGCTCCTTCCAGAAGTCCTTTTAGAGGTCAGCCAGTCAGCAGAGATAACCTGCCAATGACCTTGTATCACTTGACCCCTGAGGGCCCGCCAGGTCACTCTCATATCAGTTGGAGAACAGGCAGCGGAGAGGCAGGAGGGAAGACGAATGACATGGATAGAGGGAAGAGGAGGAGAAGAATGGTGCGAGGGTAGTGGGAAGGCACACAGAAGGTTTGTGTGGAGAAGCACTGGGAGGGGTGAAGATGAAAAATAAAACAGTAGGCGTGAGGTTTGATTGAGCACCTGGGCTTCCCCTTTTGCATAAAATGGCTGATGAAAAAATGTGTTTTTATAGCAGCAAGGCCAGTCCTGATGGCTGCTTCAGCCCTACCCCCCACCCCCACCCCACCCTCTCCTCTCACTCTCTCACCCTTTCCCTCTCTCCCTTTCTCCCTGTCCATTGTCAAGCTGTCCTCAGGTTGGCTGAAAGGTTGATTACATCATCTGAATCTAATTACCGAGGAGCAAAAACATCTGTATGTTTGTTTTTCTAATGTTAATTAGTCAGTAGTGTAAACAGCGAAGTGGCCAGAGACTACAAAATGTGAACACAGCCTGCCAAATGAAGTTAACGTTATACATTTCCTCTGAATTATTTGCCAGTGTTGCCTCTGCACATAGCCTACCATGTTTTTCGGGCTGTGAAGCCAGCACGAGGATCAATCCTCTCCTGCGGGAAATACAGCCAAGATGGCGCCTGACAGAGACTTGATTGAGAAAAGTTTGTGAACTGTTCCCTTGCTGAGCACAGACTGACACGGAAGGCTTATTGACAGATGAAACACAAAGACAAATCTAAAAGACAGAGCGCCAGCGTCCTCAAACCGGTACCCATCCCCTTCTCCTCTGCCCTCCCTCTCCACCACACCCCCTACAGCCCCACCCCTTCAACCCAGCTCCCCTTCTCCTCTCTCTCCATATGTCTATGAATCTGTCACTATGGCAACCTCACCCCAGGGGCAGGGGAAGAGGGGGCTTCCTTTCGTTCAGATAAATAAGCATCGACGGGCTCATTTATGATGGTTTGTTTAGGGATTATAAAGCACTGGTGTGAGGTCAACATGTGTGTTCCTATACACATGTCTGGACAGAGGAGTTGGTGAATGTGTTGTATGTTTGAGCCTATTTGCATATGACTGCATCTTGTCGGTCATCTGTATTAAAGCTGCACTCCAAATATTTTGGAAGGGGAACAAGAGAATGAATTAAAACACTATATTTATGTATGCCTTAAAACATTATTAATGTAATTATATTTTTAATTATTGATATAATGAGACATCTTGTCGTCTCAAGAAGGATATTGTGATTGATATTTTTAAGAGACAATTTTTCTTTAGGATACAAACTGCAGAGAGCAGTGGCAGGAGAACCAGTCATTAAATCAGTAGATTATATCAATGGCATCATTAGTGTAGCTGGTCCTATGGCTGATGTCTCACATGCAGTATCAGCAAACTCTAAAGGCTCATCGCATTGTTTTCCATTTTCCCCCCCTCACTTTGTGCTTGTCTGCAACTTTTGAAAGGGCAACCCAAACTAGTGAGGGGACAGCGCTGCACAGGAGAGGTCAGAGACAATCAGAGGTAGGTAGTGGGGCCACCTTGGTTGATTTCACTGATGCTTCATGATACCACAGGGTGATACTGTATGTATACTGCTGTCCTGCACTGCTCTGACACACAATGCCAGATGTCTCAGGACACAGGGAATTTTCCTATGCAACAGACTCATAACCTTGACATCGTTTCACCTCTGCGTGCACCCCTGCTCACTCTTTTCCCCTCACTTCCCATCCTCATGATACCTTACATTGACTGAAAAGCCTCCCCTCCCCCCCCCCTTTCAAGAGCAAATTTCCCTTTGCAGCCAGAAGTGCTGAGTGCTGCTGTTTGCTTTGTACACACAAATTCGCTGAGGCTGTAAGCTGTCCCCAAACATCTGCTCCCTGGAGTGGAGCAGGAGAGGCAAGGCAAGGACTGGATTGGTGTGTATGTTGTTCAGTGTAGCTCTGTCAGAATATGTTATGTATGGATTTGTGTGTGAGTGTGTGAGTGCATGCGTGTGTGAGTGAACAATTATTCAAATAGGTGCTTTGTATCTTTTTGTGCGCTTTATTAGTAGCACCTAGGAAACAAAACACATATTTGTGTAATTGTACACAGGGCATCCACATATATAATAGGCACACACACTCAACACACAGGTGCACTTCACTTTCAACTTTCTTGATGTACAAATTGTTTGGTAGTCAAATATGTGCATGGGACCGATGAAAAAGACAAATAGTGCATGAAAGTCTTTGCAAATAAAAAAAAACAGTAAAATCAGACGAGCAGAAAAACTAAAAGGGAGGAGAACATTCAAATGATTAGTAATTACAACAACAACTGAGCTATCTATAAGTGCTTCACATAGACTTGGAAAGAGCTTAACTTGATCAATTGATTTCATTTCCCTGAGCACAGGTGAAGATATTACATGCATATTATGCATTAAGTTAATTTTAGGTCAACTTAGCATTAATTACAATGAGCTCAGAAGGAACCCACTTATATCTTGTTCATTTAAAATGTAATGTAAGCTATTCTGTAAGCTGCATGTGTTATCTCATTGCTCATGCCACACAGTGCTCCTCAGGAGAATTGCAGCAGCTGCCAACATCAGCTTGGCTGCAATAGAAGACAATATAGAAGAAAACAGAGAGTGTCAATAGCTGTTCAATTCCTTAATTAGGTTGTATTACCCCCCCCCCAAAAAAAAGAAGAAGAAAAAAGGCACGACACTTCACTTTTATATATGATGTTAAAGCTATTGTTCTCTTTTATGAATATGTTACTGTAATTCTTGATTTAAATTAATCAGTAACACATAACAGATCTGGAATGATTTTCATTGCAGGAAATTATTGATTTAAATGTGGGGAAGTGACAAATACATGTGAAGACATTTCAAACTTGTTCAAAGCCGACATGGCTCTTACCTGTGGCACTGGTACATTTTGAGATGAGTTATTTTGGTTTGCCCGTGTATGAGCCCTGCACAGCTGTCAGTCTCCTGAACCAACAGTACATCTTCAGGAAGGGATTACAGAAGAACACAAATTCATCAGAGCAGAGTCACACTCAAATGCTTTTGAACTAAATGTCAGGTCTGAACAAACAATGTGGTTCGCCTTTCATCAATTGAGAGGCAAATGCTGAAGCTGCCACAGAATTAAATTAAAGTGATAGTTCACCCAAAATAAACTACTTTTTTATCTTTATGATTCACATTAAGTTTTTCTCTGCGCATATATTCTTACTTACTGTTGGGTTTCTATTTATTTGCATTTCTAAGTGGATCGATAAGAGCTGTGATGGAGTAAGTTTGGATTTAAAAAAAAAGAGTCTGAGTGCACACCTGCTGCAAGCATCCTCTGTGCACATTACAACCTGTAACACGAGCCCTGCATGTGGCAGGGTGGTGCGGGACATGGTGGGGTGGGTAGGGGGGGGGCACATTTTCACAAGATGATAAAAGAGTTTCTAACAAGGTCAAACTAACACACTTCGCAGTAGGAACATTGGACATGAGAGACCATTCACAAATTGTTTCATCATTGTCGTCCCCGTCATCCTCATAACCTTCACCTTCAAGTTCACACTTATTTGCATTAAAAAGATGGGCGCATTTGATAGTTTTGTTAAACATTCCACTTTGTACTATTTTGTTTAAAGAAGGCAGCCTTAATGGTGTGTATTTTGTTTAAATGCAAATTCTGAATAAATTGAGTTCAACACATTATAAGTCTAGCTTGTATGTAAAATCCCTCTTATCAATTCCAAATAAAACTTTTCAACATTTGTGTTGTCACAAACGCCTCTGTCGACCTTTAAGTTTAACTTTTCTTCCTCTCTAGCTTTCAGTTATATTAATGAGATGCACATTATAAAATGTATTGTTTGGGAGGGATTAATGTCTGAATTTTAAAAAACATTTCAAATAAATATACTTGATAGATATAATCCCCAGGCTTGTAATTAATAGTTGCACTAAATTTTGTTTATGCTGGCTCTGACATGGAATCATATTAAGTGTTGAGTACGCTCAAGTATCTTTAATTTTTCAACTTTGCCATTAAAAATAGGTCTGCAGTTTATATCCAAAATGCTATTGGGTGAAAAGACTCTTTCATCCAGTTTATAAAGTGAGCCAGTAGCATATTTTTTGACTTATTAAAATAAGAGCCGGAGCAAAAAATTAGGTTAGCTCTAGGTGTAGGAAAAAAAAGCATTATCTGGTCTGGTATGGAATTATAATATGAACAATTATCATATGGCCTGGTCGCCCTTCTATTCAGCTGGATGAAATATTATTGTGTGGACATATAGAGACCCACCACCAGAACAAAAGCGTTCTAAGTTGCTTGTTGGGGTGAATAAAAGAAGAAAACGAATGAAAGAAAGAAAGAAGGCGAAAAAGCTCAGACTTCGAGGTCACCCAAATGAATGGTCCATCCTTCTCTCTCTGAGCCGCTGACCGGGTCATCGTTGTCCCGAGGCAAGACAAAGGTCAAGAGGTGAGAGGTGAACTCTGGTGTAACTGCATATATTAGCTTGGCCTTGCAGCATCCATGTCCACTCTTGCGCCTTTGCAAGGATGCAATTATCTATTACCGGTTATTATCATGATTATTATTATTATTATTTGTAATTTATTTACACGCCTATTCCCGTGACGTCACCCGTTTAGACTTTGCACAGACCCTCTTATTTCCAAGCTGCAGCCACCCAGCTGCTTTAAGTTGCATGTCTTGTCATCATTAATATGTTTGGCTACCTTCATCTCCAGTGCAGGCGCCGCTAATTGAAAGCTAAACAAAAATATTCCCCAACATAAAATTAATGCGGCTGATGGACCATATCTTGATATTAAAATAGACATTAACATGATAGAAATGCACCGTGATGCCGGGAACACAACAGTGTTTAAGGGCCGAGTTTATAATCATTTACTGTCTATGAGATGAGCTGTGAATCTGGAAGGAATATTTAGCTGCTGGAGACACACAATTTATTGGTTGATCTGCAAAACAGCACAGACAGCGTTTTATTGTCTGCTCTCCCGCATGAGTGTTCAAGCTAAATTATCATTTTCTGATGCATGTACAGTGGTAATAAAAGACGCAACAACTCCCGGTCGTGATATTTCTACATTCCATTAACATGCAGTTACAGATGCATGCAAATGCTCCCAGATTTGTGCCTCAAATAGATGGATCACCACGGATCAATACTCTTAATACGAGCGGTCAATAAATCTATCAGTCAATTATGGCATTTTTAATCATTCCGTGTTGATCATGGAAACAGGACAAAGACATAGACAACGATGGAGCTGCATTTAAATTAACCTGATAATTATCTACTAAGGCATCGTGTTTAAAGATGTGCCTGGTCCACAACAGGTGCATTTGACTTTTCCCTCAAATGCCAGAGACAAACAGATTTATAAAGAAATAGGAAAAGAAGTCTCCATAATGTTGTCAGGGAGGAAGCAGAAGTATATGTTGGATTCATTTTGTAAAAAAAACTTCTTATAAATGTGTTGCCTTTCTGTGTCGATAGAATATAAATATCATCAAATGTCGAACTAAAATAAATAAAAAATATATTAACCGAGTTATTTTAAACGAACTAAAAGAAGCATGTTGTCCTGCTGAATAAATATATTCCAATAAAGTCTGTTTCTGAATAAATTGTACAAAATAAATAAACAAATAGTCTGCCACCGTTTCTACGGACAATTAATATAACTTTGTATCTTCGTTTGCACTGTGTAGATAGGAGCGCAATGCACTGACTCGAATTTTAATATTCAAATCAGAGCGCCAGTCTGAAGCCGGGGAGGATGACAAATTGTTTTGACCCGTTCTTGCATGAAGAAACTTGCCATCGCGCTTCTTGCAATAAGCATCCATCGTGGTAAGCAAATAAAGGTGATGCCTGATTGAAACCGATGCAAACGCGAATCAAAACATCAGCAGGCTGGTGCCCTCGTTGTGTAACGCATGATGCAGCTCCCGCGGCTCACGAGTTCTGGGGCAGGTGTTTTGGCGAGGTCGGTCCTGGAGAGGGGCAGGTGTCCACGGTGTCCGCGTGAGAGTGTGGAGCCGCGCGCCCCGGGTCGCTGAGCAGCCCGTCTCTCTGTAATTTCTTCTGCTTCATGCGTCTGTTCTGAAACCAAACTTTCACCTGCGTCTCGCTGAGCTGCAGGGCGCCAGCGACCTCCACCCGCCTGGCCCGCGTCAGGTACTTGTTGAAGTGGAACTCCTTCTCCAGTTCGGTCAGCTGCTTAGTGCTGAAGCTGGTCCTCGGGGCCCCGTTCACTGTGGGATGGCCATCCGTGCAGATGCTGCTGCTGCTGCTGCTGCTTCCAGCCTCCACAACACCGACTCCCGAGCCAACAACACTGAACCCACAGGTCATGTGCGTCCTGACTGGGAACAGAGGGCATGAAAACAGTCGTCAGCAAACTTCATGAGGTTCATCACAAAAGAAACACAAAACCCTTTTGAATAAAATTATCCAAAAGTAAGATTAAAAAAAATTAGAATAAAGTTGAAACAGGAAAAAGTTATAAAATAAACTTTACTGTTTTATTTATATGATGTTATGACCTTTGTATAAATATTCAAATTAAATATATGTTTGTTTGTTTGTTTTTTCAATTTACTGTAAAACAATTCTGATGATTAGAAGTAAAATGAATAAATAATCGTCGGTTTGTTTGGTACAAAGGCAAATTAGTCACAGTAATCAAATATTCAAGTCTTCAATAGACCTAAATTATTTTTAAGAAACTTTAAAAGATTTTCTTGAAATGGCTCTGAGCCAATTTCACACTGGAGCTTGTATAACAAAGATGGACGTCACAAGGCATCAACTTTAACAGTTTGTGGGTGGTTTACAAAATCTCCTGATGCTGTACAGCAGGTGAATGGGGACCTGTGTGTGTGTGTGTGTGTGTGTGTGTGTGTGTGTGTGTGTGTGTGTGTGTGTGTGTGTGTGTGTGTGTGTGTGTGTGTGTGTGTGTGTGTGTGTGTGTGTGTGTGTGTTATCTAAAGGTGTGGACGCCTGTGCAATATCATGCAATGCAAATCAACAACATCACAAACCAAAGCCGGAGAAATGACCAGAGATTTGACTGAGAGACCTGAACGTTTCACAGTTACTGCAGGGCTGTTGCACTGGGCTGTAGGATACTGTTGAGGTTTTCATGTCTCCTTGCCCACCAAATAAAATTAAAAAAAAGTTGTTGTGTATATGTATGTATGAAAGTAATCAGAGGAATGTTTGGCGATTCACAAGAACTTTACAGCGATGCGTTTACAGTCCATTAACTGTATTCATCAGAATCATTAATAATTTGCCTTTAGGCCTTTCTGTGTCAATGACAGTTTAACAGTTTACAAATCCTTTCAAACACTGTATTAATGACAAATGTCTTCATTTTTTTCCTCTGAGGTTTCTGGGTTACACATTAAAGTATCATCTGTGCTACTTATGTGCAATGAATGACAGGAACCGCAGCTATATCCTGATTTTTCATTGCTGACATTGTGGCTGGTCGTCAGTGTGTCTTTGCCTCAGAGGACATGCGCTGCTTCTCCTCCTGCATAATGGAGTCAGTGTGCCAGGTGTAGTCCAATGTCTCCCACCACAATTCATAGAGAGGAAGGTTAACAGGCCTCTAGCCACTTGGAAAAGCACAGCAGATGGAAAGGTCAGTTATAGGATAAATGTCGACATCTGTGTTTTAAGAAAATGAATGTCAAGGTAACCGAGCCTGAGAATTAGAGGCCAGATAATATGAAGAACCAATACAGAGTAACTGTGCGTAATTAAGAACTTCAGCTTTCAGGAGTGCAAATCACATGCACATTCTGATTAATGGCTCCAAAGATAATAGAATTGATGCCGGCCAGAAGGCATAAAAGAATCAAACTAAATATTTGAGGAATGACTTGCACGTTTAAAAATAGCCAGCCAGCAAAGGGAATGGAAGGGCCTTCCAAAGCCAAGGAGAGAGAAGAAGAAAAGGGATGGATCGATACACATTGCCTCAGTCATCTGGGCATCCAGCCCACAGTAATTCAGGTGCTGTCAAAGCATAATTGAAGAATGACGCACTGGGAGTATATACACTGAGCCAGGAGATCAGGTTACAGCAGGTCTGTGGAGGCCTTTCAACATGGAGGAATACGCGAGACTTTGCTTTGTGCCAAAACCAATACAACCTCAAGAGGAAAGCATACTCTCAATAATGACTCTTTTACAAGTTACACAGTAGCGCTAATGAGTTACTCCTACAGCTGATCCCCTTCGGAGAGATATAGAAAGAGGTTACAAAGATACTAACAGTACTGTGAGGAGATGTCTTTGTGTGCGTGGGTGGGTGTGAGCAAATGGCTCTCTCAAGTGCACGGGTGTGGATCAGATGAGTGGCTAATGTGTTTTATGACAAAAATGACTCTTGGACCAGTTAAAGTTTGTTGTTGTCACCTTTTGCTTCCCTCACTGTGGCTTAACCAGGGGAGATGTTTACCCTCTGATTTACTGTACTCTCAACATAGTAGAAATGGTTCTTTCCTTTTTCTTGCACCTTTCAATGCTGCAACGTTTAGGACAAACGAAAGGTGCTGGTTTCACACGGTGACATCATCAGGTCAAAGTGTATGAAAGCACATCATTACACACTAATCTGAATTTTGATGGCGTTTGGTTTTGATGCGCAGTCCGTCTAATGCACATCATTTTGGATTTTGAGCATAACGAAAAGCTGTAAACTGTATTTGTTGCATCACACGCAGCGATGTGGTCAAATTAAAGGTGCTGATTGAACTGTCTGTACACAACGACTCCATAATGCAACATCTTACAGAGATAATATGTTTGATTTTACACTGTTTTCCCCCCACAATTTTGAATTTTGTAGCAGTTTTGTGTTTGTTACAACCCTTGCAGAGGAACTCAGGCCTCTTACCACAAACACTGTGTGCTGGCCAACCAGCATCTTTGGTCACTGAACATTTGGGTCAGCAGCAGCTCACAGCAAACACAGACTGTTCTGTGGATGAATTAAAAAAAAAAAAAAAAAAGAAGGCTGGACCACCGTTGTTGTAAATCTTCCTCCATGTAAAATTTATGAAACTCAACCCAAGTACAGCGGTCAGTCAGTCAACTGACATTATTGATCAGATGAAGGATCTATATAAAATACTATAACTCATAAATTTGAAGATTGATAGGCATTTTTCACATTAGCAGGCTATTGGTATTTTTTCTTTTTAAAGCCTGGGATGTGTATTCTTCTGTGGGCTCTCTGCCCAGGACTCATCCGTCAGGGAAATGATGATCTGTGACAGCAATTATGTTAAAAAGGTGGACACATGTAAAGGTGCTGCAAACTGAAATCAATACACAAGGGCTTTCATTACAAACAGACAACTAATCAATACTCAGGGAGCACTCCAGCTTACAAGAGTAAGTTTTACTCAACTTCCTGTGAGTCTGGACAGGCAGTGGTCTGTTGCATTATTCAAAGGCTACTGGTAAGTAAGGGCGAGGGTAAATAATTGATCATTTTCTGTGTTGCATACACATTGAGGCTAAGCAGGCCTTTTACCAGACGTCACTCTCCCTCCATGTGTACAGTCTAGATCCTGCTTGGAACAGTAGGTGGAGCAAAAAAGTTAAATAACCCAACAGATTTACATCAACATGGAACCGTTAAGGAAATAGTAACCGAGTCCTCATGTGCATATTCAAATTTGGCGTCGAGCAAACAGCTACTTGTGTACGTCTTATGTTTTGATTTGCTTTTTTAAAAAAAAATTAAGCGGAGACATTTTTTCCAATTCAACTGTTGTTGTTGGAGGAAATTGTGCACGATGACGCACAAAACACGTCAGCTTTTTTCTCTTTTTTTCCAGCCTGTGGAGGAAACTTCGACCAAACTTTGCCAACTATGAAAGAAAAGTCACCCGGAGCTTAAAAACCAAACCCATTCAGCCTGAATGATAATGTCTCAAGGTTAGTTCGTGCCTCCTGTCGTGCTCAGTCTGCCTTGACAAAAACTTACCCGCCCGGTGCTGACTCCTCTTCACTCTCATCCACTCAAAAGTTTTACTCCTTTCATCATCCACATCAGCCACGTTACAGTCCGAGCTGGCTGAACTTCCCACAGCGACGTGAATCTCGGGGCCATGGTGGGAGTAGAAGTGGATTTGCGCGGTGGGTGACCCGAAGTCGGAGAGTCGCGTCTCGCTGTTATTTGACGCACAGTATCCGCGTCCTGGACAACCCTGCCCCTGCGCCCTGCACCGCCAGGGGACACGGGAAGAGTGGGGGCAGGCCGGTGTCGAGAAGCCCTCGAGAGGCTCACACGGCGGTGTAGGAGGAGAAGGAGGAGGAGGAGGAGGGCTGTCCGAAGAGGTGCACAGAGCCAAACTGTTAGAGAGAGTTAAGTACCGGGGATGCAGAGAATTAAATCCTGAGGCAACTTCCACCTCCAGTTTTCCCTCCTCATCTCGTCTGGCGAGTTGAGGCTGAGTCCTGCCGCCCAGGTCCCGGTTTATGACCTCTTTTGCTCGGCAGCAGCCTGTGAACAGAGGGCTACTCTCCCCTTCAGCCGTTAACTCTTGATAGGAAGTCATTATCACCTCTCCCCCTGCATAATCATTGGACGGGGTTGCACTTCATGCCCGGCCTCTCATGCATCCAGTAACGCATGGTCAGGCGGCTGGACGACCGCGGGGACATTTCTCAGAGGAGAAACAGCAGTCCCTGATTGATGGAGATGACGTGCCCTCCTGGTCTCGGCCAATAGCTGGACATCTCTGTCATCAGGGAGGACAACACTGATTAAGCCGAGCAAGCAAGTTGTGAAACTGACTTCAGGTCAATATTGTCAGAGCATGAAGAGTAGCACCATGCAAGCTATATATATATTTATATAAATCGTCATCATCACACTGAGGGCCTTCATGGGCCTCTCACCTACTCAGACAGGTAGGTTGTGATGTCAGACACCTCTTTTCTTCTTTTTTTAATCCTATGGTTTTAGGGCTCAACATAAGGGAGTCTGTGTTTTGGGTGGAATTCTTGTCTAATGATTATTTTTCAAGACAACAATGAAGCTTCTTTTTTTTTCCAAGGCAGAATTAGCATAATATAGGCCTACATTGATGCAGCTAATGGATTATGTAAATTTGTGAGGGCTTCTTGAAAAAACCCGAGGCCCTCTTTAGCAAAGGGCTTAGGTCATGTGAAAGGCACACTTAATGGGTTCAGAGGTCGTGACAGCTGGCATTTAGAAGTTCAGTGGCAGCAGATTTGTAATTAGCCTCGAACAAATACAAAAACGAGCTCCGAGCTGAGATCAAGAAGTTGTAACTGACAGAGGAGAGATGTTGAGCTAAGGTTACAGCGGCTCCTCAGCTGGATCAGACCCTAGATCTGTTAGGAGGCATATCTGTATGTTTACTCAGCAGTGAATCATCGTTTGATTATCTACATGCAAATTAACATAAATGCTGCTTCGAACGTGTAGAAATGCCTAGATGAGATGAACACACCACACACACACACAGCATCGCCCATGAAAACCACATAGGCAAAAAAGAAAGAAAGAAAGAAAGAAAGAAAGAAAGAAAGAAAGAAAAGTAGCCTGTGTATTGGCCTAGCAGCAGACCAGCAGGATCACAGCCAGTGTTCTCACCTCCAGTGCAGATGTGAAAATGTCATGAAGCTCCATAGTGCAGCACAAGTTTGTTGACCTACTTTCAAATACACGCGTCACTGTGTCTCAGGCTGCTCGCATACAGTTTTAATAACAGCTAATAATATCCTCATGTTATGATCCCAGTGTTAACGTCTGATCTCCAAACCGTTACATTCTTTTAACCAACAGTGAAGCAGTGAGGAGAGGGCCGTAACCAAGAAACACAAAATAGTCAATTATCAAAGAATCACACAATTACTTAGATTTTTTTTCTTCTTTTTTTTTTAATTTTTCAGAATAAGTTTTTTATGGTAGGCTATGGATTTCAGTCATGTGTCCTGTGATTGGCTAACAGGGTTTTGAACCAAGAAAAGCAAAATTATATTATTACATTTAGCCTAATTATTTATCATCAGAGTTGTTGGTAGGCTATTCTATTATTATTTCATTTTCTTGCCCCTGTATGCTTAGATAAGTATATTGAATAGTAGGTTATAATTACAATGATATAATTAAATTGGCCTAGTAATAAGATAATATGAATAACCAAAATATATAGACTATAATAAAAAGATAGGATAATTAAAGGCTATAGTAATCAATGTATCAAATAACCAAATGTCTGTTATTACAATTATAATATTATGATAATAATAATAATTATTATTATTATTGTTATTATTATTTCCCAGATTCAGCATTCAGGAAACTCTATTTAATGAAAAATAATAAATAAAAAAACAAACAAACGTGAAACTACTTTGTGTTACTTCTCTTATCGTTTTATTTTAACAGTATTCCCTATGTCTTTTAAGTCTGCAGTAATTACAATATAATTCAGCGTAATGAACAACTTCTAACTGCATTCTTACAACACAGAAATATGGTCCCAGCTGTGGGAGTTAATGGGATTCTACAGGCAGCGATGTGCTGAATGACTGAGTGCAATATATCCCTTCTCTCCATGCATTTGCATGGTGCACTGATCCATCTTCATGTCAGCTCGGAGGTTACTCAGGGTTCACGCGCTAGCTTGTTTCTCTCCTCCACACTCAATAAATAAATCTCTGCAGCTTTCTGTTTACCGCCTGAATATAAATTTGTTTGCAGTCGATCGAAGACCTGTGCGGAGGTATTAGAAATTGTATTTCTGTAATGGCTTTCAGCAGAGGGAGGGTGGCGGGAGAGGGGAGAGGAGAGGAGGAAGAAAAAGAAAAAGAAGAAGAAGATGAAGAAGAGGAAAAAACAGGTGTGAGCAATCTCTGCTTTCCCGTATGCAAACGAATTAAAAAATGAAGCAGCCTCAGCCTATTACAGCTCTTGGACGCATTCAAATTACATTCAAATCCAAGTAACCTTTTTATCTTGTAGGACAAGGACAGCAATTCGTGTTTGTTCCTATAAGTGCCATATGTTTGATTAGCATATTTGAGGTGTTGTTCCACATCACTGGGCAGCACCTTTATGCAACAGAAGTTATATTATCACATTTAGCATAAAACGAAAACAACAAGAAAACAAAACAGAATTATCTTCAGCTGTGCCCGTTTCCTCTGGACAGCTTGTTTCCCCTAAACCACAACCACACAACATTTCTGCATGAAATGGCTTCAGAAATAAGAAAGAGAATAATCTCACAATTTAGGTGAGATGGGTGCCACAAATACATTTCTGAATTTTACACCCCTAATTGTGCACCACATTTACACACAATGGGGAAATTTGAGTGTTTGCCCTGAAAGCATCCTCTGAAAGCTGTGCAGGCATTCTCCATCATGATCACTATTGTCTTTATTGTTTTGACTGGAGGTGAGGTAAACATGGCAGCACTTGGGTGGCTGTGTCAGGAGGAAGGAGGAGGGAGATAATATTGAGTGATGCTAATTTGTTTTGCATCCATGCTCTGATGTGTGTCAATAGGCAGTCGTGGCCCTGGGATCAGATCAGGCTCGCTCGGATTACCTCCATGGCTTGAATTGAGCCTTCATTCTGCTGCTGCTGCTGCTGCTGCTGCTGCTGACATGATGCTATGGCCGCTGTTGACACCAGACCCTTGTCTCGCCCTCCAACACTGTTGAGCCTCATTATATGTCAGCTCTTGACCCTCACAAGACTGGGAATTAACCAGCGCTGACAGACGACTGTCACCACTGCAGAGGTCACTGCCTTTAATGCAGTTCCAAGAGGGGAAGATGACAGCTATCTATGCCATGTTTATGGAGTTCAGGCTCATCAATGTGGCACCGTGATAGAGCTGTATGGTAGAGGGACAAAGAGAAATAAAGCAAGAGGAAAAAAGAGAGAAGCAAAAAAAAAAAAAAAAAAGGGAGGGTGGGGTGGGGGGGGGGGGGGGGGGGGGGGGGGGGGGTCAGAGCTTGGCTCAAGAAGAAGCAGAAACAGAAATTCAAGTGTGGCACATTGACCGCTTGAAAGATGGCTATCTCTATGATTGATAGAGCATGTCAGGGTTTTTCAAATATTGACATTTTTGAGAAATTGTGATGTCTGAAGTAAGATTTAGCTTAGTGTACACCCAGCCCACACACAATCCAGGGAATACCTTAAAAAAAAATCCCATCTAGTCACAGTGTGAAATTCTAATAATTGTCCTTGCTTTATTGTTGAATGGTATGAAATCTGTCACAGTACATGAACCATAATCATAAATCCAATGCAACTACTGTGCAAATGGCCAGGGACATTACAGATAACTGCATTCTGCACAGGCTCAACAGTGTGACAATGAAGCAATACCTTGCTAATATGAGGACTTTTCAACAATAGCCTGTAGTATGTACTGCAGCGCTTCACAGCTTCAGTGAGCCAAGAGGCTTCGAGTCGGCAGAATCCCAAACATCATGACAACAAGCCATCAGTCATCTTCCCCCCAAGCTGCTGTGCACACTTGTGTGTTTCCGGAGTTCTTACTGTGGGAAATGAGCAGGGTTAAACATGAAACAGGAGGAAATGTTCATCATTGCAGCACACTCTGTAATATTCTCCCTCATACAGCATTGTTTTCGCTGCAGGGAAAGGGAGGGAGTGGTTTTTAATTTTTTTTTTTTGCTTAAACATCCCCTGCTTGTTCACAATGCAGATCAGTAATCTACTGTGCATGCTAATCATGGTTAATAGCAAAATGCTGATAGGAAAAATGACACCGTATTAATAAAACACTAATCCTTTGAGGCTCGGGAAGGGTTATTCCTACAGATAAAAAGGAAAAATGTTGAATCTTAAAGGTTTGAAAGATAAAAGTTCAATTCTTATATTTACAATTTTAGATATTTACAATATTCAATATTAGAGTAATACCTTTTATTTAGCTCAGCAGTAGTTTGTGTTGTATAAGATAAATGAATTATTCAAGCCATGATTTTATGGCTGCACTTTTCCATAAAATGAAATTTGCTCTGTGCTTCATTTAAAAACATCTCCTAGAAAATCTGACAGATAGAGTAGAAACTCCAGGATAGGGATATGCAGCGGAATTTAAAATAAAGTCATCTACCACAGAACAAGATCTGGCTGCACAGCATGAGTTTGCAATGATTGCTGAACGCAGACAGAGAAATGACACTGGTCTAGTGTTACTTTTCATAAATATTTAGTTTCAGAAATTGAAGTTCAAGATGGATTAAAAGTAATAAAAGAAACGGGTGAGTCTGGTATTAAGTGGCACAGCTGTAATTGTTCTGTTTTTCTGAAATTGTCTTTAATTCCCTATTATTTTGGGTCCTGCTGCTTGCACATGGAGAAATAATATTAATATTTGCAAAGTTAATATGTACCGCTCCTTAAAGACTGATTAACTGGTGACAAAATATACAAATACACACTGACCTGCCAGTTTATGAGGGACACCCATATGAAACTAATGCTATAACAGTTGATCAATAAATCAAGCTGTCATGAAGCTACATATTTTATAAGTCCAGATTTTGTTGAAGCTGTATTAAAGAGATGTTTATTCTGCTTCATGGTGTTTTGGAGGCTGTAGTTTGTGAGGCTGTTGAAATGTAATACGTTGTCCTTCTGAACTGGAAGGACACCTCTATAAAACACATAACAACATAAACAGACAACAAATAGTCATCATATCTTTCATGATTTAACACAGGGAGGTGGTCTTGGACTGTTTTAACCATAATATACCTAATAATCTGACAACTACATACCTCTGCTGGTACATCAGTGTCATCCTCCATAGCAACAAATCTTATGCTCCTGGTCTAACTCTCTATTTGTTGTCTTATGACGGTTGTAAAGCTGCAAAAAGAGAAAATTAAATTGACTTATTTGGGTTATTGCAGCATAATAGTTACTTTCAACACCGATGTGGAAGTCTGCTGTATTTAACCATGTTTTACAGCTGAACGGAAACATCTGTTTAAATCATATTTACAAGTGGTAAAGTAATGAAACATCCAGCAGATATAATAAATGTTGAGTATTTCTCAAACTGCCACAGAGGGTGCAAGGTCTCCAGGACCCCAAACAGAATCATTATCTCTTTGTTCTTTGTTGTCATGAAACTTTTTTTTTCCCTCCCAGCTTTTTTTTTATGGCATAGCAACCAAAAGAAAGTGTGCATTGATTAGATCCTGTGTGATGAAGCCATTGGGTGTTGAATAATTCTTGAGTGATCGATAATGGTCAACATGTGACATTTAGCAGGGTGAATGTTGTGATTACAAGTTCATTCATTTAAGCGTTGCTCTTCAGAGGGAAACGTGCAGCTCCAGCAGGTGACTCCCTCGCTGTGCACAGCACCGCTCACCACAGCTGAGACACTTTCATCACCAACTTACCTTTTTATTGTCACCGATCATCCTTAACTGGGAAGCATTTAAAATGTCATTGATCTTGATAATGCCATGCCATAATATGGCAGTAACAGTTGTATGAGATTCAGGAAGTCAAATTTCCAAGATTGATGAGTCGTAGCAGTTGAGTTATAATCCATCTACCTGAGTGATGCTCAGGCTCTGTTCCACGTGAAGGAGCAGACAAATAAATAAAACCCATAAAGGTGACACAGGAAATTGATACTTAACAATCATCTTGAGCAACAAGCACCTGGAGAGACTGGTGGGCAGCAGTTACTACTGTGAAGGGAGAAGCCTGAGAAGGTTAATAGTTCATAAAAAGAACAAAACCTCCTAAAGGCCGGGCATAAAAGTTCAACAATGGGCCAAAGTATCACATGAAACAGTGACTATTGGGAAGGATTTTACTTCTATGACTTTCACCATACAAATCGGTCAATTCTCAAACATAATAATTGAAAAAGAACATTGAAAATTAGCCTTAGTTGGTCATAATCTGCCCACTTATTTTGTTGGAGAAGATTTTTGCCACCATAACACAGGGAATATCAACACCTGAAATAGCAATTAACATGTTTTATTTAGCATATAGCAGGGCTGTCTCTGTATAACTCTCAGAAACTCAGACACACAGAGAGAGAGACAGAGAGAGAGAGAGAGAGAGAGAGAGAGAGAGAGAGAGAGAGAGAGAGAGAGAGGGGGGGGGGGGGGGGGGGGGGGGGGCTGGGCTTCTGTCTATAGAAATGAGTGAACATGGTTTATTCAACAAACATTTTCAGATAACTTTGCTTCTTTAGAGTCATGTCTTGAGGTTTTCTGTAGTTTCATTTTATACAGTCCATTAACGGCAGATTAAACATTAGCACTGTCCTGTCCTGGTGAATTCAGACATTTAAAGGATGCAATACAAAATGTCCAATATAATGATACAAAATATAATATATACAATACAATATAAACACCCTGTGAAGAGTAAGGAAATATGAAGTTTCAGTTTAACCCATTATTTCTGTTGAATTGAATTTGAATTTTCTGTTGTGCATTGAGATTAGATTTTGAGATTTTAACCTCTTTTAACCTTGGAGAACCAATTGTGTGATTTGTTTGATTTTGTGTGTCTTGTATTTTGTTTATTAATATACATCAATATATTTTTTTTTACATATTAACTATATTATATGCTAGGTTGTGTGCTGTTGTGAATTTTGTTTTGTAACAGAGAATAATAAAATATAACCTCAACAATGAGAATCACACAAATCATTTGTGCTCTTGAAAGACAAACAGTTCAAATGTTTTTTGCCTCGGGGGTTAATATCTAAATTATTAGAATATTTTAAAGATGCCACTCAAAACATGAGCTCAATAAATAAATACGTAAGTTGCAAAGATGATTTTGTACTTCTGAGGTGTATCTCGAGTCAGTGGCATTGATTATAAGGAGTACATGTGGATTGTGGAGTGATGTAAAAATAAAGAATGAAAAAGCATTAAACCCCACAACAATGTCTAATCTGTGATGGGTCTTAGATGATTTGTAAGGAATCTGATGGTGAATCCAACTAATCATAGAAAAAAGGGGCATATACTCCGACACAAGCAGGGGCTGTCACATGGACATTTGTGAACACCATTATCATTTATTTCATCTGATAGTGATCCCCATATAATGAATGGAATTACCAGTACATAACATAGTACTCCAGTAGACACCAGCAGCTTACTGTAATGGTAATATGACAAGCTTGAGGCTTCACATTTGTTGAGTGCAGGGGCAAATGCTTTTGAAGATACTTAAAGCAGGACGTCTTTGTTAAGCACAGAGCCAATTTCTTTTCACGGCAGCTTAGGAAAAGTTCTTGATGCACAGAGCATTTTAAAGTCTAACTCCAAAATCGGTTTCACAACAGCTGCAAATGGGACAGTGGAACATCAGTCACTGTAAAGGACATAATGCAAAAATTTTGAAAATTAATGATGGACCGTAACCAAAGCTGGTTTCATGGCACCACGGCTGGCATCATTTATCACTTCAAAGATCCACTTAATGCATCACTCAGTTCTGATCAAAGCTAAGAATAAAAAAAAATACATGTAAGGATTTGGGGCTTTGGAGATCTTCCCCTCGAAGAACAGATGTCATCAAGTGAGCACAAAGGAAGTAATGAATTTAGCTGCTAACTAGGAGTAAACCAGTGTGAGAACAACTGGCTAACTCAATGTTGAAATGGAAGTAGACTGCCCCCCAACCCCTCCCCTTTGCAGAGGGGCCCTTGAAGGAGGGGGGCTTTCCTTGACCCCTAAGGATCCCCCCTTGACCCCATCCACAGAATTACTGCACTCCAGTGTGTGGATCCTCCTGGCTTATAGCGTCTGGTAGGAGAATGTGTTGAGAAACCAGAGGTAAAGGTCCTATTGAGCCTCGGCACCTCAACTCCATAAATCACCCGGCATATGCAAGAATCTCAGGAATCCAACACTGTCTGCTTCTTCTTCCTCACAGTCCCCCCTCGTTCTGTCTCTATGTGAGAAAACACAGTTGTAGGAGAGAACTTCTTCCTGCTTTGTCTCATTCCTTCTCTTGCCCTTTATTACTTCACTCTTGAATTACCTAGCTGTCACCACCTCTTTGATACAGATGTGGTGTAGACCTCACTTTATTTTATTTAACATTTCCACAGCGTTATAGCAGCTATATAGCTCCCCTGACACTTCATGAAGCCTGCTGCAAATGGTGTCAAATATTTACAAAATGACAGCTGATCCAGAGACTGATTAGGTCATGAATAGGGAGCAGGAAGTCATTCCACTCAGGACCACTAGGGGATCAGCTTCCTCTCCACCTCCCTCGCTTCAAAGCTGTCAGTGGTCCTCTGTGACAATATAAAACTGATATAAAACTGTCAGCATGTCCAAAAACTTTGTTTAGAATAATGATACTATGGCTCAGATTACCGAGTGTTAGAGGTTTGCTCCTTCATCATGAAACTTGCTGTTTATCATTGACGTGTAAAACTGTTGAGACCCAAGAGAACCTGTGACCCACTTCTGTCAAATAAATGCATTATGCCCCTGTGTGTAATTTAGCTCGGTGAGCGGAAATTTTGAAATCAAAAATAGTGAAGGAAAATAGGAAAATAACATTTTCATGACACAGTTTACATTTGAGAATCCATACGTCACTACAACACAGAGGATGACGGCAGAAGAAAAAAGTCTCCTCATTGTTCTTTAAGATAATATGTTGTCATTAGTGATTGAACCTCATTGGTCTGTTGAGGCCCATGGGCTGCTGGAAGGGCTTCTGAGCTACACAACTAACATGCCCCCTGAGAGGGAGGCCAGCCCCAACTTGCAGCACTACAATTTGGCTATTGAAAAGGCAAGGGCAGGGAAGGAGGAGGCAGGAGATCTTGTCATGGTGCCCAGTGGGTTCAGAGCTTGTGGTTGGAGTGCTGGAAAGACTGCCTTGTCTCTGTGATTAATGGTGGGGAACTCGGAGGCAGGAGCGAGGGAGAGGCTTATGTGGCAAGACTGTGTGCAACTTGAATGCACAATACTGTAGAGTTTACCATGAATCTGAAGCATGCTTTAATTTGATTACAGAATCTTTCCCATTTTTTTTTTTTACATCTGGGATCTAATCCAGGAATCCTTAATCATGAAATACTGCAGGAAAACCTTAATTCTTATCAACGATGAATTGGGTAAACACTGCACAAGAGCTACAGTTTTCCCAAATGCATTTATTAAGCACGTACAGTATACTGTATGACATCTCAATTCATCAAGAACAGTATCAAAGACTCGCCGAATCCTTTAATGGCTTTAACAAAAATATAACATCATTCAATATGAACATTACTCTGTCCATTTCACAGTTAAAACATTGTACACAAACGACCTGCTATTTACAGTAGAGAATGAAAAAGAGGCCTAATGTGACACTTAGAAAATATGACAACCACTTAGCTATTATCTGCCAACAGAGGGAAATAGAAAACTCACTCATATATGACTCCCACATGCATTAAACATGCAACTACAATACAAATTGAACAGTCACAAAATTACAGCAAAAAACATTTAATTATTAATTGTTCAAATGTCTTGTGCGTACCATGTACGTACAACATTCTGAGCAGCGAGTTTGAGGACCTGTGGTCTTCAGTCACTGAGCCTGAGAAACAACAAATGATATCGCTGTAGCTCTCCTTTAATTAAGATACGTTGATATAGTTTAATTAAAATTCTTCATGAATGGTAGAAAGGGCGTGTTAAGGGGGTTTCAGCCCTGGGTTGCTAATCAGCCACCCTCCAGTCTTTCATAAGTAAGTGAAAGTGGATGTATCATTGAGATTTTGATGAGCACAGGGGGGATGGCCATTATAGGGCCCTAGGGCCAATTTGAAATGCCATCATGGTGATGACTATCTATGTCCATACAGGAGGGCCACGTACCATTTGCAACAGATGGAAGTATGCGATTCACATGTGACAGGTCTGCGGGGTGAATACACTGACCACCTCTGCTGTCACTGGGAGAACCAAAAAGAGGGGAGGACATGGGGGCAAAATCTGTAAAGTGCCGATTTGAGCAGGAGGAGGAGGTTCGAACAACACACGCACCTGGGAAACTCAGGTTGTCTGCACAGCTGGAGCTGGAGCACAGGTTGGAGGGAGAGAGCTGGGACACACCTACCACTTTCCCATACTTGTGCTCCTTCTTGTACTTCATCCTACGGTTCTGAAACCAGATCTTGACCTGGCGATCGGTGAGCTGAAGCCCGGCGGCCATCTCCAGCCTCCGCGGACGTCGCAGGTAAGGGCTGAAGTGGAACTCCTTCTCCAGCTCCAGCAGCTGCCTGTTGGTGAAGGCTGTCCTCTCCCTCCTCACACCAGGCCTCCCTCTGACTGGCAGACCGGCCGCCGCACCACCGCTGACTGATGCTGGAGGAACCACATAAAGAGGAGAGGGTGATAAAAAAGCTTGTGTCACCTTTTTAACAAGTCTATCCTGAAATGCTTGAGCTCCACATGGAGGACTTCAAGTGCCAGGAAGGCCCATGTTAATCCTCAACCAATCAACCTGAGACCAAGAAGGGCCCTCAGCTCTTCCTGTGTATTCAGTCATGCTCGAGACACCGTACAAGACTGGCTGTCTACTGTGTCATGTGTTCGGGGAAAGTTACCTCCCGAAGAAACAGTCTGGGGGAAACATCTGACGCCACTACGGCAGCCTGACAGGCCACATTAATCACAGCCACACACGGAAGCAGACCTGTCAAATCCCCATCTCAGTCACTTAAAAGGTACCTTGGGACCACCACTGAAAATAACCACCATTAGAGATTCCATTTGACATGTATATCATGTATATCAGTGGTGCCGGGCCCCTGTTGATAACAATATAACACACTGGGGTTAATGGATACTTAATAAGGCCTATAGTGACCCCAGAGTGTAAACTACTCTCCTTAACAATACCCCACCAGACTGGGAGACTGAGGCTTCCTGTTTGCAGCCTCTAGACAGTGATGTTTTTATTTTAGTGTGAAAAAGAAGCAGTATCAGTGAACAATGAAATAATTATATGTACGTATAGTTTCACATTTATTTACAATTCCTATCACTGTATTCTTTCTTTTTTGTAAAGTTTACATAAAAATATAAGAATTTACTCTCAAAATATTTGACTTTACTTCACTCATTGACTAAATAGGACAGATTTTTTTTTAAACCAATGGACTGAATTTATTGAATGACTGTTTCAAGAAACAACATGAAGTGATGAAATTTCCAGATTTTTATGGTTGTTTCAAAAATAAAAACCTCAGCTATGGAAGTACAGTGTATATGAAGCACTTACTGAGGCATTATTGTTTTGAACATGACTTTACCTGCAGGAGTGGAAAAACAAACAGTTCTGGGCATGACACACACATTTGGTTTTAGCTGTGCTGCAACATTAACACCCATTCAGGCAGGGTTTTAAACTAACAGAGGAGAGAGAGCCTTCACATGTGCAGGTGACATATACATCAAATTATTATCTAGGATTTCTGCCTGTTTGTAAATGCTGTTATTAAGTGTGAGACATATATCATGTGCATTCAGTGTCTTTGCTTCCAACATTATTTAATAGCTAAAGTCAGACATCAGGGTATGAGTTACAAATTCAATGCACAGATGAACGCTATGGTTTTATGGATGAGCCCCCTCAGTCAACAATATTTTGCACACTCAGTTTATGAAGTAAAAGACACTTAGTGTGTAATAAATAAAAGCAGAGTTACCAGATTGTTCAGAGTCAGTTGTGCGTGGATTCATCCAGGGAAACATTACTCCAGAGCGGCAGATGGTGAGTAGACTGCAGCTCCTGCTCTTGATGTCCAGCTCGCCCTTGGCATGGCAGTGAACCAGGGGCTCCAGTGGGCTCTGGAAGTGTTCATCTGGGTTCAGCCTGGAACTGACATGAGCAGAGGAGGTCATGTTTTGCTGATTAAGTTCTGCTTCTTGGCCTTCTCCTTCTCCTCCTCCTCCTCCTCCACCACCACCTCCTCCTCCTCCTGCATTGTATCCCGCCCTTAGTTTTGGCACTTGTCCAGAGCTCATAGCAAAACTGTTGCCATGCAGCTGCAATGGGAGGGCAGACTGTTGGGGGTCCATGGACCCGGCTCATTAAACTGTCTCAAATAAAACCAGGAATCCCTCAACAGTAGTAAAGACTAGGACTTCTGTCTGTAATATCCGATCACAATTAACCTGACTGTATAAAGGCATGCAGGGAAGAGCACTTGGAGTAACCATGTGGAAAATTTGAATAATATTTACCAGAAGGGTGCCGTAGTCACGTGACGCCGTCCTCCAATGACCGAGTTGTGGAGTTGCAAAGTGATCCACTGGCAACTTGGGGTGCCCGAAGAAGCTCCTGCGATATTTCTTCAGACAACATTTCTATGAGCAGCCTGCGCGTCTTTACCTGTAGGGATGAAAGAGAGAGAAAAAGACCGTATAACGGAATGTGAATAGACCACACTAGAACAACTATACGGTAATCAGTGTGAGAGCGTGAGAGAGCGAGAGGAAGAAGATGTGTTTACAAGAGAAAGAGAGGGGGGAGATGGCAGGGGGAAGGGGAAGGGGGAGGTGGGTAGACACAGACAGAGAGTCAGAGATTACATGGGTGCTGAGGAGCGTCCTTCATTGTAGAAACTGGGCGCTGATTTCTTATAATGCGACTATTCTTGGCAGGACGCCTTTATTTAGACGGAGCCGCCGCTTTCAGCCGCCACATCCAACGCGAGGAGCTCTCACTATACAGTAGGCTGCGTCTATTAACTGGAATCACACACTGGATAAAAGCGTAGGTCGACCACAGCTCGTTACTCTCACCTAAGCTTTCGAGGTGTAAAATTGCCAAAATACTAAATAAATAAATACATCCCGTTCCTGGGTATTTTTTTTTTCCTTTTTTAATATATATATAGCTATATATAGCCTAAGTTAACACAATTAAAAATTATAATAGTTACTCCTGCACACATGCTATTAGCAATCCTATATCGACTTTGTGCTGTAAAGCTGCTTTTCGCCTGTAAAAATAAATCATTACGATTATTTTGGGATAACTTTGTTTGCAACTCATTTAACTGCCCGTTATAAATCGGCGGGCTTTCCTTTAAATAACAGCATATGTTTATAACTGTCGGAGTGGAAGTGTATCTGTGGCTTAATAGGATTCACTGGGAGTGGTCAAACAAAGGCTTGACAGTCATTGCCACACAAAGACAAAGGAGGCAATCATTAGAGATTTTTTTTTTCTATAGGACGAATCCACGCATTTGCATTAATCAGGCATCGCAGTAGCCTACAGTAGCCTATGGAGTGTCCCTGTCTGTGGCTCCCAGCGAGGCTGCAGACAGACAGTCAGACAGACACTGGACATGTTAGATGGTAAACATCACCGCTTGCTGCTCGTCTGGATGGACAAAGAGCAGGAGGAGAGCTCTGTTTGCCCCTGTTTGCTCTTCCAATGTGGAATGTGGAGAACAAGACACAAGCAAACTTGGAAATTAAAGCTATGACTTTGCCAAGTATTTAAGTAAAATATGAATTTTACAACTTCATTTAAAACCAACATAATAAATATTTTTGTGGGGGAAATTATTCGGGCTAAAAAGCTGCATCAAGTGTGGCCTAACTGAGTTACACTGTGGGGGGAAAAATCTCATTAAACATGATTGCTCAATTTCAACAATACACTAGTGTATGCAAATTGGATAAATAACTAGAATAATGAAGCTCTCACAAAATTTGAAAGAGTGTGGCCAAAAGTATCTATCTCCCAAAATGAGAAGGTTGTGCAGGATGTAATGTTAGCATATTCTGTCCCAGTATCAATCATAGCGGGGCCAGGCTTTAGATACAAGTTCCTTCTGGTGTTTCACTACAACAAAGCTGTCGAGAAAACCCTCTTTAAATGTCTCTCAGAGGTGATGGATTATGCACTCAGGGTTGCATAGCTTGGAAGGAGAGGAGCCTTCCCCCTTTTCTGTTTCACCCCTGCTGCTGCTGCCACTGCACTGTCACTGAGGTTTTACCTGAACCTCCACAGAGGAGTCATGTCCTTGGATTTCTTTTTCTAATTTATTTTAACTCATGAATTATTTTAGTTCTGAACACATTTTCTTGCTCAGAACTGGACTTAGCACTGCTTTAGTGGGAATATGTCTTTTTTGCTCACCTCAGTCAGCTCTAAAAAGACTTGATTTTATTGTAATTATTGACTGAGAAGGTAATGACTGTGGCCAGGTTCAATCCCCCCAGCCTGTCTATTAAAAAGACAAACAGTCCACCTCAGTGTGTAGAGACAGAGTGTATAGCAAGAGCTGATAAAATGACACGTGTTTGTGTACAAAAAGTGAAGATATTATTATTATTATTATTATTATTATTATTATTATTATTATTATTATTAGTGTCTGGAATGGGGAAAGTAATTGAATTCGTTTTGTTTTTCTTACCTCACACTCTTGAACACACTCTCTGAATTGGAGATAGAATCTATGATATACTGGCTCAGCAAGACCATAATTTAGCTCCTCCGCGCCTCCACCACAATTCTCCGTGAACTCTGTTTGAACCGCCTCAGTGGCAATAAATCATTTTTCTCTCTCACACAAAAGCGCGCCGGTCGCTCTGGGTGTCAACCCTTTTACAATTCTTCCTTACCTTCTGCGCTCTCTTCGCCTGCTGACACAAACAACCAAGGAAATTGTCGATAAACTTTTTATTTTTCATACCAATAACTTACAGAGGGAGAGAGAGAGCGCTGCCGGGGAGTGGGAGAAAATGTGCATCTGCGCTCAGGCAGGGAAATCTGGAGAATTGCAACACGATGCTTATATTTTTGTTTATTTATTTATTTATTTATTTATTTTACTATAAATTATATATTCCTTTCACTTAAAAAAACAAAAAACATAATTGGTTTTCAGAGCTCAACGAAAGCAGGGATCAGTTAATGTATTTCCAGGGGACAGAGCTGAGCAGATAAGAGGAGACTGAGAGAGAGCTGGGGAGAAGACGTTAATGGGCAGAGGATGCTGTCGGTTAAAACGGTGCATACAAATGGCGCTGTCTTGGCAGAGCAAGGAGAAGATTTATGGGCCCGGTGCCCTATATTGCTGTAAACAATGCAGAGTGAAATGAAAGGACTAGAGTTTGCAGACTGCACTTCATAAGTGAGGAAAAGACACACATTGTCAATTTCCCAAACAAGTCCTGACTTTTGCATAAGCATGTGCATTAACATAGAGTATTAATTTGGGCCTGATGTGTAGGACAGCCCACTGTAAATCCTGGCCTGTCTGTGCAGAGTGCATGCTCACATAAATCCTGCAGCCCCAAGCCAATGAAGTGCCATCTCAAAGTCTAAAATCTGGGTATAAATTTTTGTTCTTTCTACTCAGGAGATATATTTTTTTTCTTGGATGTCTGCAGACTTTGAATTAAATAATGCTGCAGCAGAAAAACTGGTATTTCTTCCAGTGAAATCTGATGTGCTGGACATAAAATAGCTGCTGACAGCTCGTGTACACAATTTTGTTTTCTCAACTGGTAGAAATGAAAACAGGGCCTACTTTACCACAAACATGTCTGGTGTAAATAAACAAACCTTTAAACAGTCAGAAAACAGTATTTATGCCTATAATATATGTATGTCTTGGACTCAGAGAGGGAGAGGCTGCTCCAGTTCTCTGTTTTAAATGTTGGAAGTGGTGTGACCCTTTTGTTTTTACATTTAGATAATATTTGGCATGCTGTCCGCCTTATAAAACATTGTGTAAGGACATGTATAAATACAAGCCCCCATGCTGCAGCAGCTGCTCCAAGTGAGATGTCTGTTGTACAAATGCAACTGGTGGCCACACAAAGACACCGGAGAATCATTTCCAGAGAACAAATCAAATGAAAAGCGCATTTTCACTTAACCCATACATAATTGTGGATCTATAGTCTCGGCATCCCATATTCAGATCATCTTTGCTAATGAAAAGTGAATAACATAATCATAACTCAATCCAGTGGCTGTCTGGGCCCCCGGTGACACCTTGAACGGAGGAAAATGACTGTAATTTCGAAGGTCCTCAACGATGCAGCAAATAGGCCAATGAAATATTCCTCACCGAGGCGTTATGATGACATAAAGTATTACTGGCAAGTTTACCCAGGCCATCATTTCCTATGCGATGTGATGTTGGAAGTCTACAGCGGGATATCAAGCGTTGCTCCAAGCTGCTTTGTCGTCCCCTGCTTGAAAGCTTTGCCAGCACTGACAGTAAATCACTTTAACATGTCTGATGGAGTTTTAAAATCTAGTTTTATGTAAATTCATGTACCTCTCTTTCTCTCCCTCCATGGCACGCGCGCGCGCTCACGCACGCACATAGAGAAAGGAAGACATGGTGCATCTGCTCCCTTGAGTGAACGGATGGAGGGGGAGAGATTTACGGATTTATGACACACCCACTGCTGGTCAATGCGAAGTGAGCCTCTCCCTCTCTGTCCCTGGAAAATAGCAGCATGACCCCTGTTTCAACTCGCAGCCTTTATGCAGCTGCCATGGCTGCCGTTTAAACACACTACACCATAACAATACGCTGGCCCCGGACCTTTCATTACAAACCAAAGTGGTTGAAGAAGACACTCACCTGAGACGAGTGGAAAAACACTTGTGCTCAACCCGATGTGAGAGCAGGTAATAAAAGCAGGCCAGCCTCAGAGCAGCTGATCACTTCTGTCCCCTGTTTGTTCAAACATTTCGATGGCTGTTTGTGTAAAGTTTTTGTATCATCCAAGAGAGAGAGAGAGAGAGAGAGAGAGAGAGAGAGAGAGAGAGAGAGAGAGAGAGAGAGAGAGAGAGAGCCCTCGCCTGAGGTGCTCCATAAATCACAGGGAGCCTGCAGCGGTGCAATGTGAGCTGAGAATCATGTGTGATTCAACAGTCTCAAGTCAGAGAAGAAACCAGTTAGAGCTGAGTAAGTGCTGAGGAATTTAAACACTGAACCTCAAACACATAAAATACAGTAGATTCCTGCGTGGTGCTTGGGTTAATGGTGACTGCCGCCTCTCACTGCCTCACACTATACTCCACACACTGAGCTTAAAGCAAAGGCCAGCTCAGAGCTATAAATGAATGGACGGAATTGAAAAATCAAAAGAGTTTATTCTAAACTTTATGAATTGTGCTCATTCATAAAAGAAGACAGGAAACGTTGCCATTAGCCAGGGATAATATGTTTGTTTGTTTTTTTCATTCATGTTGATCTTCTGACAGGTAAGACTATATAACTTTATGGATTGAATGAATCATTTGCTTGCTTGGATCACACGAGTACAGAGAAGAATAAAGTATACAACTTGCTCTCCCATCTTTAAATATTATGATAATAAATAACTATGTAAATCTATGTAAATATTTATATAAGTTTCCGCTGTGTGAGTAGCAGTGCGCGCGCATTGGAGCAGGGTTTAGTAACAGCGCGAGACTCGACTGATTTATGACTGACAGACGACGTGAGCTTTTGTTTAGATAATATTTTCAAACCACATATTTTGTTTATTCCCATAATAAATCCAGCCAGGCCTTAAAAGTGACTATTAGTTAAATCCACGGCCAACAAAAAAAAAAGTCTAGGAAAAAAAATCAAACTGTGCTCTGTTTCTACTTTACACTAATCTTCAATTACAAGATCTCAAACAAAAGAGACGTCCCCTGCTTGTTCAAAGTGAAATCCGAGCCGCACCTTTACAGGTTACGAGCAGCGGGATGAATTATCACATACAAATGACAGACACCGAGATGAGTTGTTTGGCTTTCAGTGCCAGCTGTTTATCTTGGAGGACACGCTGTCTTCATATTTTTCCATCAGTGCTCGAGATCTGCTCGTGGCCACACAAGAAAGGACGAACTTGTTGCTCAGAGCATCAAAAATAGAGAAACGTGCCACAAACCCAAGGCAACAAGAGCAATGATGAGTGAGATTTTCGCTCACATCCTCTTTCTATTTTTGATACTATTCAGATTTTGGAGCTTTGGGCTGTAAATATTTATTTGACGACAAAAAGCTATGTGGGTTAGTTTCCTTTTCCTCTGAGGAGAACATTTGCATCTGGATAAAAATAAATGTTTTGGAGTCTCTGTCGAAAGTTATCAAGGTTTCTTTTTTTGTGACAACACGCTTGAAGGTCCCTGTCACTAAACTAATCACAACGACCAGCTGTCCCAGTACTGTCAGACACAGCCAGCTATAATTGGCAGCTCACTTTTGACTGGAGGTGCTGACCTGAGACCAGCTATTCTCTCAAGTCACACGAAAGTCATGTGACCGCAGGAACTATTTTTACTGTCTCCTGTTTTTGGAGACTTTAGGGAGTGATGTAACTAGTGCCTGGACCTTTTTTTCTTTTTCTTTTTCTTCCTTTTTTTGGGGTAGGGGAGGTTTGGATCTTTAGGGTTAGAGTTGGGTTCATATTATTATCATCATCATTATGATTTGAGTTGGAGTTATGATCTTTAGGGTGATGGTTAGGGTTGGATTTTTTGTTTTATCCTTTTTAGGGTGGGGGCATAGGTTTATTATCTTTTTTAGGGATAGAGTTGGAACTTTAGGGTTGGGGTTATGTTTGGATGATTTTTGGGGGTAAGGGTTATGTCCTTTAGGGTTAAGGTTAGAGTCGTATCTTTGGGTTGGGTGAAGTTTTTATTTATTTTTATTTTTTTATTTCTATGTTGTTGCTAATTTCAGTTCAAAATGAATGAATAATTAAATACATGTACAATATTTCTCCTCCCTCACAGACAAGCTTTATAACAATCACCTCCGCGCATGTCTCCTAAAACCACTAAGGATGTTTCAGGCTGGATGTGAACTTCTCCTTCAGCCACAATAACTCTCTGCAACAGTTGCACAAACCCCCCCACCAAATCACAAGATGCTCCAGTAAAAGAAGAGGGCGCTTGTTTGGAAGTGAAGTCCTGCAGAGAGGAGCACTGTCCGAGGGCCCAGCACTGTCCTGGGTCACGCTGATAATAAAGGGAGCAACACATTCACTGAAGTCTCACTAAAAAAGAAAACATCCACAAAAGAAAGCCGTGGCCGAGGGGGAACAGCGAGGGCGCACACAGAAGGTACACGTATAGAGCGTGAGTCAGGTCACAGGGTTGGAGAGGTCGGCCATCCAGACTGAAATGAGCCTAATGGGACAGAAAATGTGTCCCCGAGGTGAACTCGGCCTTCTCCCACTTCGCCCCCAAACTTCAATAAAGTACCTTTTCAGCCTCGCGACATGGAGGCGACAGGGCCGAGAAAGGGACTGGAGGGATGCTGCGACTGTGGCGAGCACATTAATTTCTCTAATCTGTCCAGCAACATAAAGGCTTCTGGATTCATTTTTCAGCGACACGTCTCAACGCCCATTCTAGTCCTTTTCCAAAGCCACGTCCAAAAAAAACAGCAGACGGTATCTGCAATGGTCCAGTTAAAACGGTTCGTTTTAAAAGTCCAGTTTAGCTCCCACACTTGGGGAGTGATGGGCAAAGGGAGGCGGCCTGGTACATGATATTTGTTGGGATCAAAACTGGCTGTTGGAGTTGTTTTCCAGAGCGTAACACAAAGCTGTGTAGTGAAAGATTGATGATGGAGAATACCTCTTCCCTTTGTGCTCCTTTGCCCCCCACAACGCAAGGCATTTTATAAGGCCTATTCATGTCACAATTTCAATAATCTATCAAATTCTTGCGCGTCTTTGGCTTTGAGTCATGTTTTAAACTGAAATCATTCTGAAAAAGACTGTCCAGATTTTTTTTAATGAATGCAAATGCGAAAGAGAGTACATTTTTAGACTCCAGAGCTGCAGTTTGGGTAATATTTGGTCAAACCGCTGTTCTACAGTCGTGAATAGTCCTGTGGTGTGTTGGTCCTCCTGCCAGATGACGTGGCAGAGGATGCGTTTAGCGCCGTTTTTTGAAATACTAGTGTTTTTTTTTTCTTTTTCTTTTTTTTGCAGGCTATTCTCGCGAGCTGCTGCTACTGCTGCTGCTGCTGCACACTCTGGAGGCAAACTGCCCACTGGGGAGAGACCGCATGTAAATGTGACAAAAGTGTTTATACAAGCAAAAGCCAAGTGTGTGAGCAGCACAGAGGAAAACATCAGCATTGCTTCTTATAGACAGGCACTGATAACAAAGGTCAGCTGCTTTACTCCATCACCATCCGCACTGTTATTTAACCAAAACCACATGACGCATTATATTCAATCTATCTGCAATTAACGACTTTATTCTTTGTTTTATTTTTATTTGTAATTTTTTTTCTTTACATTTGAAAACTCAGTCGCATGGCGCAGTGGATTATAGAAAAAGCAGGGCAACTATAGGTTACAAAATGAATAAGAATATTTTCACAACAATCTATCATCTCTAACACATTGCAAATGTCCTCTAAAGGAATCGCATGCAGCTTTGTGTTCAAGTGAGAACGAAGGAAGCAGGGAGCTTCAGTCGTGGCTGTGGCAGAGGCAGTGCAGTGTGGAGAGGAGTGGAGGGCCTCAGTGGCTTGTCTTTAGCGTTAATTGAATGCCCTTCAGACTGATGAGGTTGCACATAATGCACAGCGCAAACTATGTCATTTTCAGATTTTAGAAATAACTTCAGTCCATTATGAGTGAAGCTTTAAAACACACACGCACACATACACGCACACATACACACTGTCTGTACACATTGCTACTTCAAAGACGCAAAAAATCAGCTGCAGGTTTGATAAACAGTTTGAAAACACAGTGATTCTCGTTTCCTTCATGAAATGTTCAAATATCCACACGTCTGTACACTTTTCAGTAGAGTCCTCCAAACAGCCAAAACCATAGTTAGACCTCATCTTGCCTAAAAATGAACTTCGACCAAACGTATATAAAACTAGTAGACACTCACTGTTTTATTGACCAATATGATTAGCACAGGAACACTAAACTCCGTTTATTGCATTTCACAATAATCTGCTTTTCAACGGTCTAAACACAACATCAACACCACAAAACTAAATTGTAAATCAAAATCCTGTTTTTGAAATACACGAGGTAATTCACACATTGTTATTATCCTAAACATACAAGTTCAAGATCAATGGTGTGTTCCAGCTTTTTATACCAAAAATAACTATTATTATATTGATTTTCTTCCAGTGTTGCTTGAAATAAATAGATTGTGCATTTCACCTTGGGCAGCAGGGCAAAAGAATGGCCCACAATAACATTTTGATAAAATGTATATTTTTTCTACTTTTTTTTTCCTTCATTCAAAACATTTTAATAAAAAACATCATTTTAATTGAGCTTCAAATAAATTAAACCCTGTGTCACGTAAAAATAATTAATCGGTATTCGCAGTAATCCATGCTATATAACATGCATTTTATATAACTTTGGACTTAAAGGAAACCGCACAAGATAGCTACGAAAACAAAATATATAATTGTTCTATAAATAATCAGTTCTTTTTTCTAGCCACAACCGTGGTTGCTGGTTTTATAACCTGGTAATATCCTCGCCATGCTGTGCTCCGGTGAGTTCGTCGGGGGCCCCAGTGTTAGTGGCCGAGGCAGCGGCAACAGCGCCGGCTGCTGAGCTTGTGTTGGACCCGGAGGAGGAGGAGGAAGATCTCACTTTGGTGTTCGGGAGCCTGTGATCCTTTTTCCATTTCATCCTGCGGTTTTGAAACCAGATTTTAATCTGTCGCTCGGAGAGAACCAGGGTGTGGGCGATCTCGATGCGCCTCCGCCGAGTTAAATATCGGTTATAGTGGAATTCCTTCTCCAATTCTAAGACTTGCTGCCGGGTGTATGCTGTCCTAGACCGCTTGGGCTCCGTCCCATTGTAACCCGGGTTCACTGGAAAAAGGGAGAAGTGGAGAGAAAGGGAGACAGAGAAGGGAGGAAAGGAGGGGTAAACAAGAATGGCCTCAACTGAGATATGGCGAGAAAGATTTATTGGATATGAATGTTTAGCTGTTTGAGAAATTTAAATGGGAAGTTAAGAACTTCTCAGCGTAATGAGAGGACACTCACATCCAACTATGAACTAAATTATTAATGCAAGATTACAAAGCTCAATTTTTTTTCTTATTCATTTCTCCCCCTTTCTCTATCGCGCAATACATAACAGCAGAAGCCACATGGTGATACGGCTGCCCTGAGTATACCTCGGCTATAAAATTTATGGTGGGTGTAATTACCAATGCCGAGTCGTAAATCCGCCTCAATTGTGCCATTTCAAAGGCTTCCCTGCTATCGAAACAGGGGCTGGCAACGAGATGGGAGTCAGAGGGACTGATAAAGGGAGGGAAGGGGAGAGAGGAGCACGGAGAGAGCAGGGAACATAAACACACAAGTTGCCTACCAGTGCTGACGTGAATTTTCTTCATCCATGGGTACACCACGGGCTGCTTGGAGGAGGCTGTGCTGTTTGGATGCTCCGGGGTAGCTTGGTTGCAGGCGGACGTTGCGGCCGGTGGGGTGGCGGGGGACATAGACAACTGTGGGGTTTCACATGAAGCAGGCTGCCCTTTCCCTGTCAGCAGGTGCGCCGCAGAATGGGGTATTCCATGTCCCCTTGGCGTGTCAGGTTCGGGGATGCTTGCACAGTTATACTGGCGCTCTTGGTAGCTCGCCCGCGGAGGATATAACTCCTGGTGGTGATGCTGGTAGCCAGACTCCCTTGCGCGGCTGTAATATTCTGGACTATGCTCAGGGATGTAGTTATTTTGCGAATATTCCTCGCATGGAGGAAATTTCGGATCAATGTAGTTAGACTCCATCAAATACGAGCTCATGATCATTAATTTCTGGAGTGGAAAATAATTTTTCTAGCTTTGTCGTTTTTCTGCTCCATAAAGCCCTCCTACTTGCGAGCAGCCCTGTAAAGTTACTTTTACCACGTGACCCAATGGCCCAATAGCAGAGTAAGAGGTAGTTCCCGGATAAGGAACCAGAGGTATTTAGCATACCTACAGTCGCCATTGTGGGCACAAATCTCTCTCTCTCTCTCTCTTTCTCTCTCTCTCTCTCTCATTCTCTCTCATCCTTCCTCCCCCCCACTTCTCTCTTCCTCTCTCTCTCTGGTTGTGTTACCAAGGCAATTGATCTTGGGGACAAAACTAGTAGCTAGTTGCTGACCAAGGAAAAAATAAAACAGGCAAAATCTGCTGGTCTCAATTATTCAAAGGGACAATAGGTGATTCGCCAAGGATAAGGCACAACAATAGCAAAGCCATCATTTTGTTCGCCTGCACGCCTTATATAAAGGTTATCTGCTAATTAATGAAGGCACAGACTTTACTAACAGCACTTCAGCTGTGACACAGATTATGCTCCATTAATACGCTTAAAGAATCGGAGCTGCATCACTTCTGTGTGAGATGATATTCTCAAAAAGCTCTTGAGCAGCAACATTTAACAGGTTGGTTGTGACTCTAAATGTCAGAGAGGACTGGGCTGCTGAGATGCTCTGGAGGTGTGGTTAATTTCTGAAAATAGGCCTGATAATTTATAATGCTGGAGAAAGGTGGACAGCAAGAGTCAGGCTGCCTAAACAACAGCCTTCATTCAATGATGAGACATTTGTCTGCTGGTCCCAGTCTCTTCTCTCAACAACAGGGCCTTCACATTTTAATTGACTATCTCTAAGGATGACTGTAAATTATTTCCGTATGGGTCCCTCATCTGATACGCATATGCTTTATAAAGTGGTTTTGAATGTCACAGCTTTGAAAATAAAAATAAAACTGCTGCATCTAAAGGAGTGAGATGCTGTTTAATAACATACAGATGATAAAGAGAATGATCAAAATACAATGATAAGAGTTTGGTGGTCGTAATCTATGGTACAAAAGTATAGGAGTAGCCTACAAAAAGTTAATAAGCAACATGTGTGTTTATTAATGACAACTTCTGATTCTATACACAAATACACAACTAAAGCCGTCCACAAGTACAGCTCAATAACACTGTGAATATTGTGATGCAATACAAAACAGTTTAAAAGCAGCAGAGAAATGCCATGTGGTAAAACACTACAACTGATGTCACAGACTCAACAACCAGGGAACAGCCAACAGACCAGACTAACACCATGCCACCAATGTGACATCCAGTAACGCCAGCCAGCTGCAGAACAGTACCACTTTGGTGTCACTAATCTGACAACTGTGAAGAGCAGCACCAGCATGGAGTGACAGACCTGAGAGCAGCTAAACATCAGAATGCGCTGGCTTTAGTGCAGTCGACTAGTACTGTGCCACAGTGAAGTTAGGGCTAAATGTAGTTGTTGCAGCAATGCACTCACACATCTAGAAGCTCAACAGTCCTCCAGTGCAGTCCCTGCTTACAGATGTCCTCAGCATTGTTAGACAGTAACTAAATCAAACCAGTGGTTAAATTCTTTAACACGACTAAAGTGTTTTCTGACAACAACAACAAAAAAGAAAACTGCTCCCAGCTGTGTTCTCCCCATCCTCCTTCACCAGTCATTTTCTGTTACTTGCAAGATGTGGTGTGTTTGTTTCAGCCCAAACAAAAATAGAAGAATCTGTCAGTGAAGTAAATCTGTGTGTGGACTGTGGCTGCTTTGTGACCAGCAGATGAAAGAGGAGTTCTTCAAAGCCGTAGCCACAATTCATATCAAATATAAGGAAAGAAAATGTTGAGAGGAAGAACCTCAAGTATCTAACACATTTGTAAAAAAAAAAAAAAAAAAAAAAACAATCATATTTGCATGATCCTGCATGAGCCACAGCTATGTCCCACTTATTGAAAAAGGGGGAAAGAAAGGAAAAGAAAAATGTTAAAAATCCAGTCCAGCAGCCATATTGCATGCTAATCTTGGCTAAGGCACTGACCATCAGCCCCATTACTGGAGGTATGCTGTGATATTGTAAACTGATACTGCCTGGTTGTATAAACTTGTCATGAGCTGTAGGCTCCTCATTCTTATCTCGGGGTCAGCTGTGGTCACACAGGCAGAGAGGTTCACTCCCTAACAGCTCAGCTGCCTCCTACAGAACATCCACACACTTTGTTTTCTTTCACATATGTCTTCATCTGTGCGCTCATCAGCAGCCATGGAAAAGTAGGAATAATAATGATACTAATGATGATAATGACAAAGAGCAAACGGCACCACATTGCTACATTGTAAACGGGTGTATCTATTTCCACAGCGATAATTACATAATATGGTTAAAAAACGACGTGAAGTGACATATTTCTGGCTGTTCTGTTTGTGCAGAATGCGCACGACATTTCTATTACCTCTAGCGAGGATGTTAGAGGCGTTTTATAGAGCAATAAAAGCCGTAAATCAGTCACTTTTAAACGACCCCTGGTTCCTAACGTGTTTTACAGGGTCTGACACAGTAGAAGCCGCAGACTGCACACATGGGTTTACTCTCTGTGGCCTAGCGACTCAATCTATGGCTGTCTGGACTATGAATACAATTTGTGACAATGTTATTGCATTGCTAGTGTCTGGGTGTAGGCTGTAGGAGCATATCAGTGATGCTGCTGTGTGCAATAGCAGGGGAAAAAAGAAAGGCCAGAAAAAAGAAAGAAGACGTGCAGAAGAGCAGGAGCATCCATTGGCTGGCGTGGTATTTCAGTTGCCCATGTATTCCTGTAGAGACGTATTTGCGATTGTTTGCATGTGACACAAATTCGGTTCTACAGGGTACATATAGACAACTAATGTTTTTTGAGGTTAGAAACGGCAAAGATGATCTCTCTGTGCGAGCACGTCATCGTGCCTGCATCTGGACGGGCATGCATTTCAGTATAGTGTCAAAACAATTACAGAAAAAAAAATATTTAGGCTGCAATAGAGAGGAAATATTGCGCAAAACGTGTGCTAAAGCGGATGCTGTTCGTCAGAGAAACTCAAACACACATCACTTCTACTCTGTCCTTAACACGTTTACAAATGAGTGAAAATAGCGTCTTCTTTTAACATCTCTTCCCCTGATAGAAAAATCCTTGCATACACAAGTAGCCTATGCCTACACACACACACACACACACACACACACACACACACACACACACACACACACACACACACACACACACACACACACACACACACACAAAACGTCGTGTGCAGAGGACAAGAGGGTCTCTTTTCTCAACATTCAACCTCTGCCTTTGAGGTAGCTCCTATATGAATATTCGGTCACAAACACGGCGGATACAAAGGGACGGCGTGACAGCACTGATGAAAAATAAGTTTCTATTGTTCCCAACCATTTCTTCTGCTTGCTATTACCATACTGACCGCTCGGTAACCTTTCTTCCTGCCACTCTGGAAGCTAATGAGAAAAGCCTCGGATGAAAAATGCAATATCAGACATGTGACCTGTTCCGGGGGTTATTAAAAACAGCAAACATGCTCAGATTGTGAATCAATGGAATTGATTACAGTGGAAATGCACAGGGGGGGACTTCAAACTCTGTCAAAAAACATCTCAATCCACATATTTCTCCTGGTGCACTCTGGGTATCAGCTGCATAGATTTTCTTTATTGGAGAACAAAGCCTCCTAAACCAACACGAAATACAGTGACGACGAGGGAAAGGGGGGAAACACTGAAAAGTGAAAACAACCCAGCTCACGTTCATTCGGCTTTGTCATATTCTCATCTCAATACACGATATTTATATTTATATGTGCACCCAGCCAGTGTGAAAAGAGCTGCACGCACACCGCATACTCCCTCTCGCTCCGTGCGCTCTGGCGGGCGCATTTTAATATTAGTTAGACAGCCTGACCCGAGTTTCACCCCTCGCGTTTGACTGGTTCCAATAGTTCACTGCCAAGGATTATTGATGGAGAGACAGCATGAATGAATTCTTTCTCCCCACAAATGGCTTTCAGATCGTGCACCTAGTTCAATAACTAGTTATAATGTAGGAGTACAAAAAATGAGGCCCTCAGGCGGACTAATTTGATGTTTCATTTGTTCATTTGAGAAATTGGTCAGCTTTCCCCTTCCCCTGCAAATACACAGCGGTACAAGCGTGTTCACACATGTACATATGTAAACAAAATAAATCTGTGCGAAACTATGTGGAGGCGCTCGCTGTGTCCATGCATGGCTGTTTTTAATTTGGTGGCTCAGCAGCAGCACCTGACCTGGATGCAGACAGTGCAGCAATAATCCCGCTCCCTGATGAAAATGGTTACGATGCGCTTTTAATCAAACCCTTAACCTAATAGCCTTTACACGTTTACTCTCCCCAGGTGTAATAACGTTAGGCTGGATGGTCCAGTTAGAATAAAAAAGTTTTAATGAAGTGCAGACAGACTGGAGACTAGTTGGATATGAATACCCTCTAAAAGCAGCAGCCAGGGGAGCAGAGCTGGTTTTAGCTACTAGCTGCCCCACAGAAACCATTGGTTGGTTTTGCAGTTCATTATAACAGTGTTGTGGTTCATTAGAGTCATAGTGCAGTGTTAAATCCAGTCCACCTGAGCAACAAGAGTGCAACTTGTCTGACAGTTAACTAGACCCAGGAAGACCGCAGAAAGACAGTGACAGTGCTGGAGCATCTTCAGTTGGAATAAAATAAAACTGTAGTGAGAGCACCGGTTGTTAATGACTGTTCTTACAGAAACTCCAGAAACAACCTTAACAAATTCTTTAAGAGTGCAGGCATCATTGTTGGTGATGTCAGTGGGACCAGCTGTTTGCCTAAAGCCAAATAACAAGCTCCACCATGTAGACTCCTATCTCCTGACTGAAGCCAGGTGGACAACACTTACTGAGAAATCCACGCTCCCACTCACGGTGACCCGGTGAGCTGTCTGAAAAATAGAGAGAAGAAACGAAAATTAGATCAAGAGTGGTCCAAAAGTTAAAAAAAGAAAAAAACAACAACAACAAAAACTCCAGACTTATAAATTTCTTTCTTTCTTTTATTCTTGTTCTTTTTTATTATTATTATTTCATGTTTTGCTCTAAGAACTGGGAAATTTAAATCAATAAATTATCCGCAAAATTAACTGGATGAATCTTGATTCACAATCAGATCATGATTTATTTCGCGTTGAAATTATGTTATTTTGTCTTTTTTGCTCCATTAAAAAATGTCACATATCATAAAAAAACAAAACAAATAAACACAACGAATTAAAAAAAATGAATATGGGCAACATGTGATATACATTATTATTATTATTATTATTATTATTATTATTATTATTATTATTATTATTATTATTATTATTATTATTATATATAAATCGAATGGACATTGATATCTATTACAGGCCCTCTCAAAACTATTTTTGTCAAGTTTACTGTGGTTAATTTCTTGGCTTTCCAACTGTTTTTATATGTTTCGTTATGACGATCCTGAAGTGTGTCCCTCCGCCTCTGATCTCCTCGGCTGTCCACTAGCCCCGGTGAAGGGAGGCTGCCCTAGAAAAGCTCTGACTGAGACCGAGGACAGATATTTAGGACGGGTCATTTTCAGACAGTAAAACTAAATTTACAAGCATTTTGGTTATTTCCTTGGGCAAATGCTCTATGAATAGAAATCCCTGGACTTCTCCGCTCCGACTGAATTATGGCAAATAGTCCATTTAAAAAATAAAAAAAATCACGATTTTCTCTTCAAACACTGTACATAAATTCTATGTGTATCTGTATCCAATAACGACGTAATGGCACTTAATGCTTCTTATTTGGGCTCAGACAAAGGGAAGTCTGTGCTAACCCGGAAATGACCTCTGCGGATTGAATGATGACGGTGTCAGCTCCACAGGTCAGAGAAAGGGATACAAGAGCCCAGAACATGGCAGTGAAAGCGGATGTTTAGACTGTTTCACTTTTACTGTAGCAACCCGAGACTGGTTTGAGTCGCAATGTTTGAATTTTAGTGACATTCAACAGCATCTTTAATTCAAACTGTATCCCAAGGAGTCGTGGGAATAAAATCATTTCGATTACAATATTGCTTCAACGACCTCTATGAATATATCAGAATAAATCTGAGTGTAATTTATGGAAGAGGAGAAAATACTTTACATCTGTTTTCTGGAGGAAAATAAATCTCTCTACTTTGGATGGTGTTATTTGGTTTTTGAGTCTGTGGTGATTATTTCCTTCCACCTGGCAACAGTTACCATGAGTATACAGCAGCTCGGAAATGAGGTGAAAATAGGCTACAATAAAATCCTAGGGAAAAAAGAGCAACACTGTGCCATGCATTGAACACATTGCCCCACAGTTTGTCACCCACGCAGAGGCGTGTTACACAGTGCCCCCTATTGGAAGTGTATAATTGATCATCCTGCACACCTGAAAGCAAAGCTGCAGGCCACAGGCAACAGCGTAATGCTGACAAAATGTTACACTCACGCACACAAACACACAAACACACAAACACACACACACATACAAACAAGTGGCACACAGAGGTGAGCTGATGCAGTTAGTGCCCAGCCCTGCAGTGCAGCTGTGCCCTGAAGCTGCAGCCTGGGAGGTTCTCACGGGGACCAGAGTTGAATCAAAAAAACATTTCAGTTTGGTTTGTGCCATTTAGTGAGATTCCTACGTGAGGACCAGCGTGTGAGCTAAACTCCAAACCAAACACGAGTCAGAAATCAAATTTGCCATTTGCAAATCCACACAGTGACTAAGAAGTGAATCTTATTTCTGGGCTGAACTGTTTTCTGAGACGTATGGGCAATTAAATGATGCGTCCAATACAGCAACAGAAAATCATCGAGCTTATAAGAACCCAGCGCCTCATCAGTCTCCAGCTGATCAATGCAGTAATATCTGTAGTAAAAACGGCCACACAGGGGACAGCTAACGCAGTGAACAAACACACACAACAAAACACAACTAATCTCTCGTGGGAGAAAGGTAGGTGTGTGTGTTTTTTTTCTTTTCTTTTCCTTTTTTGTAAAATATGCATAATGCAGAGCAGCCATGCGCCCAGACCGTGTTTATTACAGTAGCTGAGTCTGGGCGATACCACAGTTAAGCTGCAAAGTGCCTTTGAATCAAACCTGTGCCTTGGCCCAGACATGACCCTAAAAACAACAGGAGCTCGTGAGCGCGCTCTCTATCCTCGCGTGGCGGTGGAACAATGAGATGAGGCGTTTTTTAATCAGGGCTGCTTGTATTTCCCAGCCCGGACATGCAGCTACACAATATTTTAACCTGTAATACAATATTTTAATCTCACAAAAATACACAACACATTTTTTCATCCACACACATAGTATTGCACCTATTTTACAAACAGGTAGAGAGAGAGGGTGGGGTGGGTGGTGAAGCTGGATGGTTTTTGATAGCTCTGGCTGACTTATTATTTTTCCAACGTCACAAAATGTTTTTCTTTCCTCCCTCCAACAGGATGCACAGCAAACTGTTGACTGCCACTGTATGACTGATCTACTGTGACACACTAAAACATGTAGTTTTTTTTCTTTTTAAGATTAAATTTTTACATTTTGATACAAATATATAAACTTGATGCTGCTTAAGAAAAAGGAAATCCTCGTAGCATCACTGTAACCATGAGCGACATTTACGGATCGTCCCTGCAGCACCAAATATCTGCCAAACTTGATATTTTACAAATTATTTTTTTTAATGTGCATTTATATAATTGTGCTATCATTCTATTTTAATGCGCATTATCTATCAATTAATACGGTCAAATCTCAAGGCGATTACTTGTTTAACCATGCGTTCAAAGTGTCCTGAATATACAATATATTACAATACATTTTGATGTTATAATAACAGCCCAGTCTCAGGCCTGTGGGCAAAGTAAAAAAGCAACTTACTGCAGCAGCTCCTCAGTCCTCCGCACCACTCGACTACACAGTCCGGAGAAAGGTACTGCATCCTCACTGCCACAAAGCCCTTTCTTCCTCAGATAAGGGGAAGCCAGCAGCTGCGATTCCGGACAGTTAAGATTATATATGATGTGTATATATCGAAGGTTTGTCAGCTCTTCCAGGCCATAAAACCCACTTAAATGACACCACGTGCTTCCTATGCACCATTCACAGGCCCTGCTTGGGGCAATTGGCATATGTAACCTTGTAAACTTTAAAATACCCTAAAAGAAAGACATAGAAAAAGGGATTCAATACATTGTCCACGTATAGGTTAGGCCTTACTGAGCGCAGAGAAAGTGGACGCTGCGCTGACCGGTTCTCATAACCGTCAAGGAAGTTGAATAGGAAGCTATTAGTTTGAGAGGTGAGTTGATTTTTATTTTCTTCAAGTATAGTAGGCTAGAGAGAAATTACCTCATAACCCTGGGCTATACTGCGGCATGTTCTGCTACTTCTACCACAGCTGCAGCTGAATGCAGACACCCAGCAACTGGCACTGGTTTAATGTCCTTTATATTAGCAGATAGTGTTGTTTTAACTACACTGTAATGATGCCAGGATTAAAGAGCAGGGCGACACCATAAAGTAGCCATATGGCCTCTGCAATGGTGGCGCGTGAGTCTGCGGCCACAGGAAACCAAAGTTTTGCATCCATGTTGTGTCGTGGGCGAGTGTTATCACAGGCCAGCGTGTCTCTTCCTTCCCTGAAAAAACAGGAAACGGAGTCTGTCTGTGGTGGAAAAGGGGGCAATAAAGTTTTATGGGGGGCCTTAAACTTCAGAGCGCGTTTGTCAGGCAGTGAAAATCGGTGGGTTCCCGAGTCAGAGAGAAAGAAAACGTGATTAGTGGGATAAAACAAAAAATGTTCTACTTGAAAATGTAACATGTGTAAACTCTTTAATTCAGTGGACTTGTAGTACAAATTGATTTAAATACACGTCAGTAACGTAACTTTACCATTGAGCTCCAATATCATTAGAGGAAAAAAAAAATAGAAATGTGCAAATAGGAAAATGTTCCCACTTTTAATTCTGAGACTTTATTGGTTACAATCAATACATGAGCCATCTATCAGTTATTCTAGGCCTTGTGTAAACCAGGCACCTGGAGTTTACAAAGGAGAGGAGAAATGGCTTCATTGCACATCACAAATATCATCACACACAGTCGCTGAATTATACAGAAAGATTTAGATTCACAAGGATATGACAGACAACATGGGGGGAGCCACTCACTAACAGACAAATCACACATCCAACCACTGCCTAACTTTGTACTGCAACATGTTAGAGAGTCAGTTCAGAAAGAAAAAAGGGAAAAATTGTGTTTGTTTTTTTCATGATGGGAAACTGTTGCTTACAGGACAGATCAGAATCATTGTTATTTCCAAAGCAGTCAGAATTATTATTATTATTTGTCTTTTATTTGATTCGATGATCTTAACGATGATGATATAGAGTTGAGACTTATGCATGCTGTCAACCATCCTCCATTACTCTTATCCTAATTAAAAACAAAAAATATTAGTAGCGTTGTGCAGCCTTCGGTGCACTGCAGACCAAAGCCTCGCAGCGTGAAGGACCCAGCTCCCCTCAACCTCTTGTCCCCTTCGTGCAGTAAAGTGAGGTTATCATCGCATGGGCAGCAAATTAATTTAGAAATGTAAACCGATTGATCAAAGTGAGTGATATTCAATACATTAGGTCCCAAACTGCAGCAAGTGACACATAATTGGTGATGAAGCACACAGAGCGGTGTCATGATGTCATTGCTCCTAGCAGTTCATCCGGAGGTCAGGCGGCACTCCAGCACTGTGCAGAGTGGGGCTGAAAACGTGCTGCATGCACCCCGTTCACTGGAGCACTTTTTTACTCCTTCACTTTGATCTTTGAGTCCTTCTTCCACTTCATTCGCCTGTTCTGGAACCAGATTTTGATCTGCCTCTCGTTTAGACACAGGGTGTGGGCGATCTCTATGCGCCTGCGGCGGCTCAGGTACCGGTTGAAGTGAAACTCTTTCTCCAGCTCCAGAGTCTGGTAGCGGGTGTAACTGGTCCTGGACCGCTTACCCTCCGATTCTGAAGTAGTATTAAAATAAGTTAGCTTTCAGCAGCATTATAGTCGTAAATAAATAGAATAATGGGATTATTATCAAATTATTGCCTTAAAAAAGCTTGGTTATCCATAAAAATAAGCATTACAAGCAAAAATCTGTTAATTTACGTCCTCTTCCACCCTCATTTGAAAGATCAAATATCTTTATATAACCTAATTAAACCTGATATTACGTACTGTGGATTCGTGTAATAAAAATTTATGTCAGGCTGATAAGGGTGGTTAACTAGATCCAATAAAATATACCCAGTTTAGAGGAGGGCCCTCTACACCCTTTCACATTACAACATAAAAAAATATACAAGACTATTACTTAAGAAGTGCTATCTCATTGTAATATGTAAAAGGAGATAACTAATGTGTGTGTGTTGGCCTCCCTGTAAACACTGGCCTCGGCCTAATGCCGCTGCAAAGAGGTAGGGTATCGTGGGAGGAAAAACAGATGTGTAAAATCAAAAATAGTGGGATTAGAAAATGGAAACTGATGTCTTCCAGATAATGTTTTCTGTATTTATAGACAGGGTCGTGCAACATGCAGGCGTGCTAAAGCAACAGGCCTGAGCTATGGGACTTACATATTTTTAACACCCCTCCCTTGCTGTGTGCTCCTGGATGTTTGCATATGGAGAAGCACAAAACAAATGCAGCTTCTTTTTTTGCAGCAAATGTGGTCAATGTCCATCTACAGCCTAAATAGTCAACCAGTGGTTTGAAGGCATGGGGAAGGAGCAGCCCTATTCAAATCTTTTAGAGGTGAAAAGTTCATGATTGGGTCAGGGCATTGGTGTTTCCCAGAGTTCAATTTAAGGCTAAAGCTTCTCTCTCTCTCACACACACACAGTCTGATAATGTCAAACATGTCCAACTAAGACTAATAACCAAAGCAAGGCAAGAAAAACTAACAGTTGGAGATGCATTTTGTAATATTATTTCATAGTTTTATCACAGTTTTGTTCTCTTATCCAATTATACCACCATAAATCACCCACAGATCACCTCTTCACCGTAACAGAGCAGGTTTACGAGCAATGGATGCCTTTGTCATAAAATTTATGACCGCGAGTTTTTATTATTTCCTGCGTTTGGCCTATAAAACTCAAGGGGGAAACTGGAACGGGCGAAAAGAAGTGTTGCAGCGTTAAGAGTGAATAAGGGAAAGCATCTTAGTCGCACTTCAGAAAATAGGCAAACTTTACCGTGGCTCATGTGCAGTTTTGTCATCCATGGATAAATCTGTGGTCGCTGCTCACTGTCCTGACGCTGGTTCACATTTGTGTTTCGTTTCACCGATTGCGTGTTCTCCGCGTTTCTTTCGCTCTCCTGGCTCTTGTTGCCGCCGGATTTTGCGCTCCTCTCCGGGTCCCTGTCTGCTCCTCGTCCCAGCAGCGTGCTGCTGCCGTAGCTCAGCCCGCTTGCGTCCATGGACGAGCTACTGGAGACCATGGTTATCTGTGGTCCTGACGGGAGAGGAGTATCCGTATTGCCACGCAGGCTAGTTTTCATCTCCTCCCGTTCAACAGAGGTCGTGGGGACGGGACAAGTGAATATCCCGTTCACATTAACATCCTCATAACGGCTGGACCTGCGCCCAGATAGATCGAAACTAAACATAGTGTTAGGAGAAGTTGTCTCGCTCGTTTGCCTGAGATTGCAGCTGTCAACATAAGAGCTCATTTTCAACTACCAGCGATACTTTCTTTTTAAACTAGAGAGGGCTGCGGGATGTATGTTGCGCTTATTTCCCTGATTTTGTTGATCATTGCTTTTCTTTGTAGCCGCTTTTGGAAAATTCAGAGCTGTCTGCCCTAAAAAAATAATCCAGGATTTATAGGTGGAGTAGGCTTTGGTATCTGTTTTTTTAATTCTTGATCCGACGCGCGCTGCCCAAATATGGGGTATTTGTATGGGATCACGTGCACATGTTGGCCAGTCATAAATTGGCTTTGATACTCAATGGGGATATTGATGAATAGGAGAAACGTGTCCGGTAAACTTTGAGCTGTTGGTTGTTGAGGACCAGGCAGAGATCTTTAGCGCAAAAAGGGCAGGACAGTAAGACAAGAGCGTCATCTGGTGTCTGGTATGGGGCAGGACGGTCGGACCGACCACCGGCACCCTGCCCCTGACACACTGAGAGTCCACTATCACTACATAATATTAATAATAAAAATAATCATGATAATTATAATAAAAATTATAATAATGATCACGACAACAATAATATTTTACAATAATAATAACACTAAGTGCAAACTTGGTGAAACTATATTTACGCACATTGACTTGAAACTTAAATGTCGCTGGAATGGAGGTTATAGTAATAGAGGTACGGAAATATTATAGTGTGTGACTGTACGGGCTAATGAACAATAGCTCATTCCCGTGCTCCCATAGCGCCAATCATAAAGTCCCATATTTAATATTTAACAGGCCAAAAATTTGTTTTTAAAAGTCGCTCCATCATATCATTTGTTCCCCACCCGCTTCATGACAGAATTAAAATGTAACACCAAACTACGGCCTGACTTGTGTTGCGTGTTTTTAAAGCAGCTTTGCTTTATTCCGTCATCTGACTTATGTTTGGACGTGTGGCCCAATAAACACAAAACCATGGTGAAAGTTTTACAAATATTTTATTCCATGATACACAATTATGACAAAACATGAATTTGTAACTTCCCGAACAAAAGTGAAGAATTACTAGTGTACAAATCTATCTCACGAGGAAATCCTATTGAGGCAAATGATCAAAACAAAAACATGGGGCTAAGCGCAGTTTTATGTTATGCAGCGTCTATCAAAGCGACTAAATGCACAGAAGTCCTCACAGGATTTACATTATATACTGTAACATGGATTATATACAGGCATTTCAGTTGTGTGTGTGTGTGTGTGTGTGTGTGTGTGTGTATGTGTGTGTGTGTGTGAGTGGATTGTTGACTGTCCGTGAAACTTTCAGGTTTATGCAGGACACTTTTCTGCGGACGATTCAAGTACTGGATTATACTGTGATCAAATACAAGTGTCCGCCTGCTTCTTTCCTTCCGTGGAATGTGCATGTTCAATACTGACTTAAAGTCTGACCAACACTGTATTTGGTGAGGTGATCAAAGAGTTCACAGTGATGGATGGGGTGTACTGGGTGGAGGAGGGTTGGGGGGGGGGGTATATACACAGATTTTTTTACTGGCATGGGAAATAACACAGAAATTAATACTTCTTTTTATTTTCACAATACAAGTGTGACATTGCATTAATAATAATAATAATAATAATAATAATAATAATAAAAATAAAAAACCTTCAGCGCTCCAAATGTCACAGAGGCCAAACTGTGGCTGAAATAATTTGGATTTCTAAGGCTCAACACTCCTGTGGTTAACATGAGATATAAGTGGGAGAGCTGCGGGGTAGCCATCATGCAGTGAAGTCGCTCTCAAGTCCATATAGATTTTTTTTAGGTAGTTATGTTGGGTTTTCATGGTCATCAGGTGTTTTTTTCCCTTCGTTTCTTTTGAACTATTCTGTCTTCTTGTCCTCATCCTTCCCTTCTTCAATTGCGCCACTGCGATCCTCCTCTGGCGAGGCTCCTGCTGTCTGTTCACTTCCAGTCACCGTGGAGGTCAGGTTGCTCTCCTTCTTCCATTTCATGCGTCGGTTCTGAAACCAGATTTTGATCTGCCGCTCTGTTAAACAAAGCGCATTTGCTATTTCGATGCGTCTGCGCCTGGTCAGGTAGCGATTGAAATGAAACTCCTTCTCCAGCTCAAGTGTTTGGTAACGAGAGTATATTTGACGTCCTCTGCGTCTGTCTGTCCCGTAGCCCACTCCTGCTGGGATCACAAAGTACAATCACCCGTTTAATTCCTCATATTTACCACATTAGAGACTGATAAGACTTGAGCAGAAGTTTTTTTTTACCCTCATTATTAGAATCAGAGATGAAAATCTAAACACAAAACAGAAAGTAAACATATTTAACTATAGCAGATTAACCTTATCTCAAAGGGCATCTTTGCTTTATAATCCAAAATAAAGAAGTCACCCTCATGTATCCCGTCTGCCTCTCGCTAATGACTGTGGCTACTATATCATTCTTAAAATGAAAGCTGTTTGTTTGCACATGTAAGGGCCCATCTACAAGTCGAGGGGATACAGTAATGTTTTATGGGGTCATAAAAAGTAACTTACTCTCTTGGTAAGACATATCGTAAAACTGGCCCATTTCCTTAATTTATTTGTCGTAGTAAAACTCACCGCTGTGTGAGTTCATTCGCTGCATCCACGGGTAGATCGGGATGTTGGTTTTCTGGTCCTGCGCTCCTGCTCTTCCTTGATCCAAACTGTACTCTTGAGCAATGTGGCTTTGTGTATTGAGTCCCATGTTTGTTTGTCTGCAGCTGGGGAGCACGTCCTTGTCTTGAAGAAACACGTTTGATCCATATTCATACTGTGCCCTGCCAGACCCAAAAACCACATTATCTTGAGGAGAGTAGAAAGGTGTATATATCCGATTCTGGGTCACAGCGGCACCGTACGACGAAAAATGTCTGACTGTGTCATAGGTGGTGGAGTTTAGGGGGACGTTAGGCAAAACATCTTGACCACCCGACAAATGGCAGGAGAGCGACGGGTTTGCGAAATAAGAATTCATACCTTGCTTGTAACCCTCTCTCCAACTCTCCCCACTTCTTTATCGGTCTCTTTTCAACCTCCTTCTCAGTAAATCTCCTTCCCGTCTGTGTCAACCAACCACACCTTTCTCCAAGGTCTTCTTTTTTTTCTCGACTTTCTGCCTCTCTAACTGGACGTGGGCTACTTTGAGGATTCAATATTATTAATTTCCAATCTCCGGTTAAGACGCACAAACCCGAGTGTTATAGCCGAGGCTTGGCTCGGTGAGAGACAATATGACAATGTCAGCTGACCATTCTCCACCAATTGAGAGGCAGGAGTTGAGGAGAAACTGTAGCTTTTAGCTCAGAGCTTGAACATTAGTGCTAAATGCCGATAAACACAGCGTAGAGTTGGAGTGGCACACTGTGCAGCTTGGCTCTGTGAGAAATGTTGGACTTTAAGAGATGTGGCGTTTAAAAGAGGAAGCGTGACGCAAACTGTGGCCAGTGTCATTCAGCACAGTGAGCACAGTGAGCACATTCAAAAGGGAAGCCGGAGAATTTGCATAGAAACACACAGGCACTCGTGTTCAAATGTGTCTACAAGGTGAATTAAGTTTAACACACATTTACTGAAACACAATGCAAAACCCTCTATCTGTGATACTGAGCAGTTGTAATATGTAAGAATGAGTGTGTATGTGCGTGTGTGTGAGTGTGAGAGTGTGTGTATGTGTATGTGTATGTGTGTGTTTGTGTGCAAAACTCACTTTTAATTTCATTTCACCACCCCACTGCAGAGATATATGCTACAATAATCTATGCTCTCGCCCGCAGCCTCTTATATGAAACTATAAATGAAAATTGCCATTTATTGTTTATATCAAGCATGTCTGTCGACGAGTTTCCAGCATACTGTTAATGTTTCCATTGTGTATGAATTATCAGGCATGTGTGTAATCTCCATGCTTTTTTGGTAGTTGATTGGGGGGAGGGTGTAGGTGGTAAGAATGCGTTTATGGTGTCTCTCTTCTGTCAGGGCAATAAAAGAAGTGACGTTCCTCAGCTCACCAACAACTATCTCTGCAGCAAAGCCCTGCAACCCTGCAATCTCCCCCCAAGCTCAGCTATGAAAGCCCTGCACAGCATGTGGAGGCATAAACCAAAGGGGGGAGAACGCGCCTAGAGGTCCAGTCGACTAATACAGAACCGCGTCTGAGGAGATCATTTCTGCCACTTCTGAAAAATCTAGTGAGTTATGCGACTGTCCATGGCAGCACGCGACAGACAAAATCGTCCACAGGTCAGCTGTGCCCGGTGCTCTCTATGGGCTGATGCAGCTCTCAGGTACAGTCTCTTTAACTCATAACAATAAAGAGTATACTTTTTTGATTTTACGCGCAGAAGTATAAGAGCTGAGTTACAGTTAAAAAAGGGGACAACGTGTTAAAATGCTTATGCAGATGTTCCTGCCTTTTTCTTGCTGTTCTGATCATACTTGGACATTCCTCTGACACACACAGAGGAAAGGGAACCGGTAATTATCTCAGCAGCAGATGAAGGCTTTGGAAATTACTTTGGAGGTGTTTTGGAGAAAAAAAAGAGATCTAGCTAAACTTAACCAGCCTGTCTGGGCAAAACGTGCAGCCACTAAATGCGTTAAAGCCCACATGAATGATTCTAAAAAAAAAAAAAAAAAGAGAGAGAGAGAGAGAGAGAGTGTGTCTCTCACATTCAGTGCTGTTTAATCAACGTAATTAAATGACTTTATCTAAAATGGATCAGAGCGCGTTTTCTTTAACGTCACTAACACATTTTATTTCCAAAAAGTCAGACACGTGTAAACTAAATGGGATATTAACTTCACACTTTATTCGAAACTAAACAAAATCCACATTTTCTCGGCTTCTCGCAACAGGTCATAATAGATATCAATAAAATAATCAATACAGTTATTGAAAATGTCTGCTCAAACGCAGTCGCCCTGGCTACAACAGCCCCATTGGTCCACCTCATTGATTTCTTCAATGGAGTGAATACTTGCAGCCTAAACGTGCAACACTGTTTGGTCTGTTGTTTGGGATCCTGTATAGACCATAAAAGAGACAAGAACAAAGAGGAGGAAGTCGCTGGTGCAATAAAAGTTTCCCTTCGCCATATTCGTGGCCATATGTGACATCCGCGTCGCACAGATTTGAGGCAAATAAAGCGTAAAAGTTGGAGGCTGTCATGTCAACCTTTAACTGCTGATCCGGGATCATTTCCCACTCTTTTCTCTTTTTTCATATTAACGGACGAATGGACGCATTAAAAACAAAAACATACAGCAGGGTGAAAATAATGGCAGCCCCCGAGTTTATACACATTTATTTTCAGCCCAGAGAGAGAGGACAGACTGAGCTCCAAGTGCTGGAGGCATTAAAACGGTGGATTCACAACTTTTACCTGCGACATTAAATTGGAATTTAAATCCAAAGAAAAGGAAATGAAGCAGATAATGTGATGAATGTCGCGTTTTGTGGTCAGTGTTAGTTTCTTAATTTGTCATGCTCGCGGTGTCAGAAACAACATGTTACAAGTCTTTGTTTCCTGAGACGGATTTCTGGTGCCATCACAAGGCTACCATTTAAAAAACAAAACAAAGCCTTATTCCAATTAATAGACATATCCAATGTTCAATTTCATCTACAATTATATTAATTTAAATTTGGGTTTCAAAACACAGATCTTCCTTCAGCTAATTGTTATTCACGACCCCCCTCAAAAGCACGCTGCTCCATAAAGTTCAGGTTGTAAATAAAGGCTGAACAGTGAAGCCAATGTGTGGACTGGAGAGACTGGAATGCAGCAGAGGTTTGTGCCAGTGTGCAGAATTAGAAAGGTCATTCTTTCCCTCGTGTTTTAGTGTTTTATTGCGGCCCGTGAGGCAAATCACATGCGCGGCTTTTGATGCAGGAGGGACAGAGGCCGTTTGGTCCACGTCTCCACCATCTCCCACAGGATATTATGCCCAGCGATATATGCAAGAACCAAAAAGGTCTAATACCGAAATGATAAATTATTAACAATAGCCTAGTACTTAGTACTAACCAGTAAAATTAATAATGAGCTTTAATAATTCATTTATGAACAGAATATGCTCTTAGTTATCTACATGAATTCGCACTGAAGTTTAAGGAAAAAAAGATCAAGCTTAAAGCAAGCTATTTTATTATTATTATTATTGTCATTATAATTATAATTATGATCACTGTTATTATTAATATTATTATTATTAGTGTGTTTGCTGGTGTTAAATGTTCCTTGTTAACATGCGGGGTCAGATTTAAATTCACGCTTTAATTAGTTTCTCTGCTGAAGGCCTGACTTTAACAGCCTTCTCCCCCTGCAGCACAACAGGGCCCATCCACCTCCATGAATCTACATCGCCTCTCTTCTGCATGCCTGTAGATGTGCATCAATATCCAACACCACAACATTTTTCAGTATTAGTTATATGGGACCTGTAAAATTTCTACATTATCGGCCATGATTAAAAACACAGCGAGGGAGGCAGCGTCTGGTCAGCCCCTGATGCTTTTTCCTCTCCCCCGCTTCAAACCTTACTAATAAGGAGTAATTCACATACTAACAATGTAAAGCCCTCTATAAGCACTTTACCATCGCTGGCCAGCCCAATTAATGTCCGGAAGTGTTCGACTTTATGCTCGTTAAGCACTCAGAGAGCTGTTGCCCAATGAGCGCATGTTGATCCACACATCATAAATTATGACCATTAGTAGGCAAAATTTTGGTCCTGTCGGGATTTGTAAGTGAGGTTCTAAATGTGGTGATGCGGACAGATTCATGACTTCATGGAGTTTTATGTTAACCTATCTGTGCTTTCTAAAACACTGCAGGGCAAAACAATAGACTGTGGTTTTCCCCTCTTATTTTAAACCAAGATTTACCTAACAACCCAAATGGCATGCATTAAAGGACTCTCTCTCTTTCTTTCTCTCTCTCCCTCTGTCTCTCCCTCTCTCTCTCTCCCTGCAGGCATGATACTGGGCAGCAGCGGACACGATCCATTGCAACGACAATGTTTCATAAGGGAAAAGCAAACAACGTGTGTAACAGTAGGTTTAAGACTTTAAAGGCTTCCACAATGAGGCTGTGCCAATAGTTTTACAAGAGTGAAAGGCAGGACTGCTGAGCTTCAGCAGGGAACAGAGACACATGAAACCACTTTACACAACACAAACGACATTTTTTGTCTCTGCACAAAACAATAAAACACAAAGCTGAGCTCTGATAAAAAACAACCATTTCCAACTTCCAATACACTACTTTGTTTGTCGAGATACAATGCGGGCAAATGCTGTATACACTTTTTATTGCACACACACACACACACACACACACACACACACACACACACACACACACACACACACACACACACACACACACACACACACACACACACACACACACACACACAGAGAGAGAGCTATTTGCTGTTTCACGTGCTGTAGCTATTTTTAAATTGCCTGCATTCATTTCATTTTGTCAGTGATGCAACGACACCCACCTACTGACGTGTGTTTGAACACGTCTATCTGGCACCGTTTATACACATGTGGTTCACAAGCCGAGCGCAGATGTACTGTTAAATGTCTGTTGTTATTAGAGCTTCTATTCTGTGATCACGAGGACATGTGTGATGCTTTTTTGCTAATGATGTAAATAAAATGACGTGATAACTTCTCACAATGTCGTCAGTGATTATGTCACAGAGCGCGAGAACTCACGGGCCCACACATCACTGCATCTCATTACATCAGAACAACACAATGAGGCAGACAAATCCCTCACTCCTCCTTCTTCCAGAGTGATTACAAGAAAATCACACACTCAGACACAACACTCGTGTTTGTGAGCTCGTGTGCGCTATTCATTTGCTGGCGGGAGTGTATCAGCCGGGTCAGCTGACATCCGCAGTGAACCACAGCCGAAACCCAGCGGCCATAAACAACAAGCCTCAACACCCGCCCACCTCCACATGCTATGGCCCCTGGTCGCTAGGGGGCACTGCAGAGAGCTGTCTATCTGTGTCAATGTGTACATACACCAGCCTGTGTGTGTCTGTGTGTATTTGTGTGACATGCATGCGCGTGCGTGAAGCTGCATATAGATCTCGTTCAGGTTCTTGGCACAGACTGGATATAACAAGTGACAACAAGCAATGGAACAGGGCATAATTAGAGCACATCAGGCAGCTCTGCACGCAGTTTGTCACTGACTGGTCACAAGGGCCTATGAGTGATGAGAAAGTTTACTATCAGAGGGCAATTTATGGCCACAGACTGGCACAGCATCTCTAAAATCTCTCCCAGCACGCAGATCATGCTACAGCAGCCTCTCAGGTACATTGCAATGGCAGTCGTTCTGGGCAACAGCAGCTTCCCAGGCTACAGGTCAGGTCACAACTACACAAAGCAGGCGCTTCCACCTTCTCATGATCTCACAAGCTCACGCCTCTGCATCATTCATCATTTCCAGCCAGAAATCAGCGGCCGGATGCCAAAACACAACACACAAACACAGTGAGCGGGCCGAAGAGAATGTGTAATCTTACCCCAGCAGGCTCTCCGTAGTTTTTGCAGTCTGTCTGTTGTCCAGCACAGCAGCTGAGGGGTCACGATGGCAAGTGGGAAATATCAACACAGCGCGCACATCTCTCCCGTGTGCTTCCCGGCTGTCCTCGCATCCCCGGCAAGAAGGAGCTCGTGGAGGCAGGGAGTCTGTTTGCCGGGGAAAGTCTCTTTTCTCGCAGGCTTGCTTGCTTGCTGCTTTTCCCTACCCAGTCGCGGCTTTATTGCCTCCGGGGGGTGGGGGGGATAGACGCAGGCGGCGGTTGGTAGAGGCGGCGACTGTCCCGAAGATCCCTCTGTCAGGAAGTCGGAGATCGGATGAATATCACACGAAGCAGCGCCAGAATGACAGTGTAGTGTTTTTATATTAGAGTAAAGAAAAAAAGGCGTTTCTACGCCCCAGCTTAGTCTGCTGCTGATACAAGGGAAGGACCAGAGAATAGACAACAGCATAAAGTTCATGTTCATAGAGCGTGTGCCACGTGGCTCGCTGCAGCCAATCGCTGAGAGGATTCAGTCGTAAACTTTTATTACTCAGCTGTAAATTTCTCCCTTTAACAACCAGGAATGTTTGCACCCATCTTTCTCTTTCTTTTTTTCGATTCCCCAAACCTAAAAATGGCCAAACGATATGGAGGCACGATGCTGAAATTTCCCATATGTCACAAATTAAACGTGCGTCAAAAAAAATGATGACAGTTGCCTTGGTGGACAAGCTGTATGCCATCATGTAGCCAAGCCAACGGGAAATAAAAGTGTGTTGAGTGAGAAAGAGCGGGAGGGTGGGGAGAGACAGGAAAAGATACAGAGAGATAGAGAGAGGTGTCTCATTAAACTTCAATTAGGCTAAACTATATATACTTCCATATTAGGGCCTCTGTCTGAGTGCCTGACTCTCAGGATGGATTACATGACAGTAATCAGATGTCAGGTTGTTTTGCTTCACACATTCAGCGCCAGATACAAGCTCCAGGTGCGAGCAGAACAAGAGATTCAAATGATGCCAGATTTAACCCACTGGCTTCAAGGTACCATGAAAAAACAGGAAAGGCAGGTAAGGTGGAGTCTGAGCCTGCAGAGGACACTCACACCACATCTGCTACCAAACCTTAGGACGAGGAGTCAACATGCATTGTAAATCTGGATCAGACGTTAAACCAGATATTAGGTTTTAGACAAAAAGAAGGAAGAAATGACGTCTTTTGAAAAACACGGACATAAATTTAACATCTTGGAAATATGAAAAACATGAGGCGAGCACTTGTTTATGTGCGGATTTCTGCACTTTCAGCAAATGTACAGCATCGAAATATATGTTGGAAAAATAAGAGAATAAGAGTATTAAGGAGAAAGTGAATAGAAGAGGAAAAATCACTGAATTTGAGCCTAACGCGAAGGTTGCGTCTCGTAAATCCCACAGCGCAAGGCCTGGCGCTTTCTATTTGAGAAAAATCAAAGACATGTATCCTTGTCTCAGTAACGAATGAAATAAATAATCAAAGAAATATGACTTACATACTCGGATGAGCGGTGCATCTTGTCCTTCAGGCCGTGATCTCCACACTGAGCCTCGACACACACACACAAAGGATGCAGACCCATCCGAGCCGTGCCTTTACACCGCCAATAAAGTTTACAACAGGTACACTAAACTTTATTGGTAATGTCAACCCTGTGGTAAAAGTACACACACACAAAGGGCCCATCCGCACTGCAGAATAGCTGTGACTTGGGGACACATCCGGAATTTTCTAAAGACTACAGGCAAATAGAGAAATAAACACCCAAATGAAAAGCCTGCGCCCTGACAAAACGTTGCTTCACCTAGGAAAAAAATATATACACAAGGAGTGGAAACACTAAAGAAAACAACTAAAGTCCTGTGTGTGTTTGTGGTAACAACTTATATTTTGGTTTATAATTTTCTCCCATTAAGAATAAATAGTGATTTATTTTTTTAAAGAGCTGCATATTCTACAGTTATCACAAATAAATTCAACCATAAAGCCTGTGACACTGCACACTTTCGATTCGATTTCATTCGTTAGAGAACACAATGAAGTTTTAGCCAAACACAATAAATGTTGTGTTTGTCTATACGAGACAGTTTTACAGGAAAAACACAAATGATAAATTTGTAAAATAAAATAAAATATAGAAATAATATGTACATATACAATATCTGCTCCTTTCTTTTTTCCTATCTCCCCAAATTTGCATGATTATTTAGGGCTTCATTTTTCCAGATTCCACACTCTGCCTTTAAATAATAAATATATAAATAAATGAAGACTGGATTAAATTTCAATAAAGGCCTGATATCTGAACAGCAGTCCAACAGTCTTAAATGCTCATATGTCACGTATTTGCACCCCATGCACACATTGTATGGATCAGTTCAGCTTCTTATAATAGCAGCCAACACTACAATAATATGACTGAGTGGACCAGAAGCAGACAGACCAGACGCACGGGGAGCTCTGAATAATTTAGATGCATGAGACTGAAACAACTACACGAGGAGACGACACTGTTAATTAGCTGAAAAATAGCCCAGAGATTAGATTTTAATGTCGTATTTTAACAGAATTAAAACGTAAAGCAACGGTGTAGGAAAAGCAAGGGGAAGTGTATTTTGGCCTTCAGAATTAAAGCCACAGCCAAAGAGGCTGTTTCGGTGAAATTCTGCTTTAAGCAGTAGGTGAAGAGGAAGAGGTCAAATTACATGTTTTGAAAAAGAGGGTTCAAATTTCTATTAAAAGGCTATAAAGGAGTCAGAAGTGGTATTTTACCAACTGTAACAACACTGCACTGATGTGTATTTGGAGACATATTGTGCTGTTTAGCCTGCGTAAATGTCTGCATCCTCACATTTTATGGTGCGTGCTCATATCAGCTGAGTGTAAACGGCCATCATAAAGTCAGCAGCAGCTGGAGAGGAGGAAGCACAAGGTGTTACCTGCACTTGGCCTCTCACTCGAATCGTCTGGACACCAACACCTTGCATGGTATAGACAGAATAAAGCCTCCCTCATGCTTTGGCATTATTTAGTCTGATTATTAACATTACGCGATAACACATAAACAGATGTTTGTTAATCTCACATCAAACAGCCATCATTCATCTCGAAATTCATTAAGAAAAGCTTCGTGTCCTCCCTGAAGAGACGAAGTTTCTTATTAAGAGGATGAATCAAACACGACTCATGCTTTTGGGAGTATCCCTGCTGTGAATGGGATTTCACAGACTTTCCTTAAAAGGTAACAGGATACGTCTGGAAATGCAGGTCTGGCGGGGTTTTTTTTTCTTAATCGAATAAGTTGCAAACTTTAAATTAGACAAACTTTACACAAGAGGTGATTGAATATACTGGAGCCCCTCCCTCCTCCTGCCGCCGCCAGCGGATGATTTGAGCGCATATGGGCTGAAAATCAAAGCATCATCAAAACATCAACATTGTTGCATGCTTCGCCATTCCCTCATTGAATTGCTCTGATTATTCGAACTAAATTACCTCTGGAAGCGTTCCCGAAAACGGAGGGCTTAGATTGAGCTCTGAGCGTTTCTGCGGCGTCTGAAAGTTTATAACTTGTTAAAGAGAAAGGCAGTGAAGTGGCAAAACAATAAAATAAATGAGTTGACTACATATTACGTTGGACTGTGACTTAGCTTTTCAGTCCACGTATGTATGCGTCTCATCTTTTTATGTGTGTGGGTGGGTGGGTGGAGGAGGCAACACGTTCAGTAACCGAGGCTGTAATATCAATAAAATAAAAATAATAAAGCGAAATGATTGTGAGCCATCTTGTTTATTTGTGATTTTACATCAACAATAGCGGGGACACACAAATTCCGTCTTTCACAGGAGAAACACCAGGAAACGAGCATACTGTTAACATCAATATATAACAAGACGTACATAAAGATTATATTCAGTGCAAAACAACTACGCTATATCACCAGCACATTAAAATAAAAATTCCCTTACTTTAAAATCGTTGTAATTGTAGCAGGTATCATCATACACAGTACATGTGCGTTATAGGCAGTTTTAGTTGTTGGGGAAATAGCTTGCAATCATTTCAGAGCGATGCCATAAGTATGGAATAGAAATTCTGCAAAGGCAAGGCTCTGAGTTTAGGTAGTGCCGTGGTACAATCTCAAAATTGTTTGCTTGGCTTTGAGCTAATTGTCTTCCCAAGACTCACAAATTGTCTTCAACAAGTGTATATTGTATATTGGGTAAATGCTACATACATAACTTAATAATATAAGGTTGATATAGAACACTTTAAAATTAAAACCATATGAAATCTCTATATTCAGAAATCTCTATTGCAATTTCCCCAGGTTTAGGTAGCATCAAAGGATTTCAAACGATTGCATTTCCCTGGTAATCCTAGAAAAAGATGTCTGAGGAGCTAATGGCTATCTTTGTCTAGGCCATTCACATGAAAACAAGTAAAACAGTAACAGTAACAATTAGAATAATAAAACTTGGTGGTTTATACATGGGCTGATGGCCAATGTAACTGCAGCGATGATGTTTGAACACTTAATACTAAGTTATAGGCCTACATTTCACTTACAATTTCGCAAAGGTTACTCTGAAATGAAGTTCTTTTTTTATGTAGGCTATAATCTATTTACAACACAGGTCGGCGTTGGTCATCTTTGATCTTATTTGGCTATGCTTTTGATACAGTTATTATTAAAAGCAAATTTGTAAAAAAAATAGCTAAGCCATTTTCCATCTAACATGCGTTTTAATTTAGCCCCCTTTTACGTGTTTTTTTTCTCGCAAGGGCGACAGTCCTACCAAAGAAAATGTGCTACAGACGTGTGTAGCTTCTACTGAAGAATCCAAATGGCAATGCGGATCATGTTATAATCGTGAGAAGGGAGAATTTTAGTCTATCTATGACAGCAATATTGGTGGGATTCCTGTTCCCCCCTTGACAAAATGAAAGGGTGGTCATAAAGTTGACGCTCTCTGCCTCCTTGTGACTCTTCGTCTGTTTATGGGACCTCTCTTTTTTTCTCTTTTTCAGCCATATAACCATAAAAAGGACCATAAAATCACTCCTTGCTCTCTTCTTTCTCTTCCGCTTCTTTCTCTTCACCCTCTTCCCCTTCACCGTCCTCGTTGCCCTCTTCCTCGGCCTCGGCTTCGGCTTCAGCCTCTCCTCTTTGACCCGGAAACTTGTCTTTGTTGTTCTCTTTTTTCCACTTCATCCTCCTGTTTTGAAACCAAATCTTCACCTGCCGCTCGGTGAGGCTCAGGGCGTGGGACACTTCGATCCTTCTCTTGCGGGTCAGGTAAGGGTTGAAGAGAAACTCCTTCTCCAGTTCAAGAGTTTGGTAGCGACTGTAGGTTTGCCTCCCATTCCGTCTTCCTGGGGCTTGAATGAAATAAAGCCAGATGTTAGCTGGATGGACTGACCACGGCCCCCCATTAAAACATGCAGATGACTTACATTTAATTCTGAATCTATTTGTTTTCCACACTTATCGTTCAGCTGCTTGGTTCACATTCACACATGGAGAGCGGGGAAAGTGCCTTAATTTAAGGTGTAAGTGGTGTACACACCAGACTTTCCATCAGCAGTAATATCTAATAGGCCACACATGTGCCAAATACAGAGTGTGGAATTTCAAAATAATAGTCCTCCAGGTAATTATAATTTACACTCATATGTTTGTGTCATTTACAGTCCTGTCAGCTGGAGTGATCTGTCTGATGCAACTTTTACACCCGCTTCACTAAAGAGTTACTGGGTGAGTATGAGGAGACTCTGTTTTTTTTAAAGTATGAATATCAATTATGAATTCATACTGCCATCATAGTAGATGCCCATATGCTGATTGATGCCCAATTCCTGCAAACAAAACTCACATATTCTATTTTAATTTTAGCTTGTTGACAGAAATGTGTAGGGTTTTCCTATACCAACAGGGCCTATAAAAGCCTGATTGAGATTTTCAGACCCACATACACACACACACATTGTCACACACATGGTAGGAAAAAAATAAGGAGGGAGGAAAAAGTATGAAAAGAGAGAGATGGAGTAAAACTCCACTGTAACAACAGATGGGGACAGGCTCATGATAAATATCTCTCTGTGTAGATAAAACTGACGCTTACACCTGTGTGGAGTTAATGTAGCCTGATAGCCTGAACAGGATGATCCATGAATGGAAGAGGTAATATCTACAAAGCCCTTATGGTTATGGCTCTATGAGTCTGAGCCACACTGGGCCTGTGGGTCAAATTACCCCCAAACCCCTAAAACCCGGATTCTGGATAATCGGGGTATGTTGTGTCTGAGCTAGCCCCCCTGTCACTCTGCATGCTTACTGGTGTGTGTGGTGCTATCATATTTTACACTATGACTTATTCATCCTCCCCCCTGGTGCGTTTAGAGTTTGTGAAATATCTTATGTGAACGATAATTGACTTCAAAGAGCTGGTGTCATGAGCTCTCATCAGCAATTCAGTGTTTTAAGGGCACTTTAGAAAGCAGCGTTCAGCCCTGTATGGACATGTGCTGCAGAGCAACAGCAGCCTGCAATACAGGTTGTATGTGCCCCATCATGTTCCCTGACTTATTTCGTTTTATAGTTTTCTCTCTCTCTTTCACACACACACACACACACTCACACATACACACACTCATATATACTCAAGCATATTTAGCACACATGCACACAAACACACGGGCAGACACGCTGACGCACACACGCGCGCGCACCGAGTAACAGAAAGAATATAGGAAATAATTGTATGGTTCTGACCGTGGGGTCTCATCCAAGGAAACATAAGACTGGGAGAGGTGTTTTGATTTAAGTGGCCTTGTCCTTCTCCGGGGTTAGAGCTGCTCGACGATTTACAGTCTGGGTATTGCGCTAGGCTTGCGTCTTGCTGGGTACCATAAAGCGTTTGCCTCGGAAGGGCTTCATATCCATAAAATTTCGTTGCGTCTCCGTGGCAAGCCAAAGCGCAGGGGTTTTGCTGGTATCCGGGGTTGGAGATCCCCGTGGTCCCGTGGTGGAAAAAGTCCTGCACATGATGGGACGGGTGCTGAAAGCCCGGTGCGGCTGCTCCGGGTCCGTAAACCAGCGTGTGGCTGCGGGCAACGCTTTGTGGAAACCTGCAGTCGTAGTAAGTTGGCTCCAGTGACTCGCCGCCTTTGTACTTAGAAAAAAGAGGGTTAACAAAATAGGAGCTCATGTTTAGTTAGCATCAAGCAGACGGGCTCTCTCGCAGTTGAATATCTCCTTTAGGATGATGGCAGCCTTTTGTTTAGGGTCCCAACTCGCACAGCGCACACAGGCAGACAAACCGGAACTAGGAGAAACGCTGCCCCTTTGGACAATCTACGGCAGCTCACTCTCTCTGAGCCGTTCCTCTCATCGGATTTCTCTCGCAGGCGTGAGTGTTTTTTTCCAGGTTTTGCGGGCTCAAACCCGGCTCATGGCATGTGCTTTGGATGTGCGTTAGCTAAGCTTAAAGCTGGCTTGCTCGACCGGCACAGTCACAGGCGGTGCTCTTTTCTTTCTTTTTCCTTTTTTTTTTTTTTTTAGCTCCCCACCCAACCACCCCCACCACGGGCGCCCCCCACCCTCCTCCAACCTCCCCCCACCCCTTCATCTTTCTGCGACCGGTCAGACGTGGGCCTTACGTATATCCACCTTGAGAGGAGCTGCACTAATCATAACCAACAACCCAAGAGGCTTTAAATGTGATCAATGTTATATTTATCACAAAAGTCTTTGTTATGAAGCTGATCCACGCACCTGTGAAACGGCCAAAATATAAAGACCAAGAGACGTGATGCATTTCCACAATAGTCTGAATTTATAGTTCAGCTTGTTGTCTTTGCATGGGGCTTATGAGGTGTGTAAAGCAGAGAGGCTTTCCGCCTTATAGACGGATAAAGATGTTACAGTTGGAGTTGGTGTTTGCTCTCTCAGGCCCTATTGAAGGTTACGCACTAATATCTAGAAAGGCGGTGACCTTTTATTGCCTCCACTAGGTCAACAGCATTTGAGAGTTCATGAAGACCAAATATGTGGCATAAAACAAGAGTAAAAATACTAAAAGCAGACAACGCTGGAGCTGTGACATTCAGGTGAAATAGTGTGTAAGTTTGAGGCAAAACATCCTCCTCCTCGGTGTAATCGAGTAAAGAGCGACACACTTGCACCGTGAGCTGTAAAACACAGGCACGCGCAAATATAAACACGACCTATGAATACTAGGTGCCACTTACTGACCCCGTAAAACCGACGAGGATGAGCAGTAAATCTCCCTACGTGGAGGAGTTCATAAAATTTTACATTGGGATGTTTAGCTACAATCAGCGCGCGGACAATTCCCAGCTCAATACTTGTATGGTCTGCCTCTCCCTCTCTCTCTCTCTCTCTCCAAATATGCCAGTGTGGTTTTTGTGGGGTTACTGACGTTTTATACACATCATCGTAAAATATGAAAGGCGCACTGGGCGAATTTATAGACCTTTCACACTCTATAAATATGCAGATTGCCAATCATTGTTGCGCCCTTCTTGGGGACGTATACTGCTCGCGCACACCGTCACATATTATAGATACAAATGAGCAGGTAGCTCTTTCTTTCTTTAAAAAATAAAATAAAAACATAAATAAAATAAACTATACAGTGGCGATACAGGTGTCATTATTATTGTCATTATCATTATTATTTTTATGTTGTCTTGTTGTATGATATAGGATTGTGTTTTTTAAGTTGATAATGTTGCTGTTCTTATTGTTGCTGATGTGATGCTGCTGATGTAATTTTTTATGACCCGACCGGTAATAAAGTAGTATCTGTGTTTAAATATGGCTCCTGCTTCTTCATTAATTAACCTTTGTGTGGTTGGTTTGTTTTTTCAAGGAAGTATTTTAATTATAGGAGTTTCTCTTTCCTCTGAATTAACGCAATGAAAAGTAAAAGAAGAAAAAAAAAAAACAGGCTATAAAAATACAGACATATAATTCCGTGCCTGAATGTAGCTATTGATGCCCTTTGTTCTAAAACTAGAACCTGTCTGAGTTTAATTATCTGATTTTAAATGGGTAAACAACGGGTCGCAATTAAAACAAAAAACAAAACTACACAACTTCCCATTTAACTCATAAATTCACCCACAGCTGATAAGTAATTTAAACCAACAACTGCAGTAAAATAAATAACTAAATAAAAGCACGTGAAAAGACAGAAGCGAGCAGAGAATATTAATTAGAAAAAATATATAATTAATCATAAATGAAAACATCAAAATGGTGTGTATAAACACATCCTGTGCCGACACAACAACCAGCTCGCGGCATTCTGGACCGCTGCTCTGTGGCCTATTACACAAAATGCGGTGGGTGACCATATCTGTCATTTTGTCATCGATAGGTTACTCTTCATTCTTCAGCCAAGCCACAAAGCTGTAAAAAAAAAAAAAAAAAAAAAAGAGCTCCTCGACACACAGACCCTGCTCAAACCGTGGACCAACAGCGTCATCTAGTGTTCAGATGGGTCCCTAAACCTGCAGGAATCCACCAATCAGAAACAGCTGTGGTGTGGACAGACCGGGTCTATAGTCGTTTGTCCAGACCTTGCTCATTTCTGCTCTTTTTCCATGAATAAAGCAACTGTTGACCACCGCATGTGTAACTACATGTCCCCAGTCTCTGCTGTTTTACACCAGGCTTCAAATGATAGTTGTGCTCTGTCTTTTCCTGTCATGGCCGCTATACCTGCTCTTATATGAGAGCTAACAGTGTTCTGCAGCACTCACATTTATGAATAATAACTATTGACTTTTTCCCTTCTAATTGTAGGCTAATAGACCACTCATGTGATGAAGTGCAGGGGGGCTGCGGATGGCCCATCAGGCAAAAGTCCCCTGAACAGTGCGCATGACTCTCCTTTGAACGAGTCCACCACCACCATCCATTAAAACCATAAAGTAATTTAGCCCAGACGTCTAGCCAGTTAGTCGAGTTTGCTTTGTTCGTCTGCATTTGAGACAAACAGCCGAGCTCCAACAGGGCTGTAAAACTGGCATTTTTGTCCGAGTCGAGCGGAAATGCGCTGGATTGGGCTTTGAAATTACTGCATCCTGTCCGTATTGTTTGCCACCACAAAAAGGCAATTTAGACCTATCCCAGGAAACAAATGCGAGACATGGGAAATTGTCTCTCACTTAAAACTCAGCTGCTCAGATTCAGACTCGGATTTTCTGATTGCCTATGGACCTGGTGAAAAGTATAAAACTCCAAGCTTGTTCAGGGGGCAATTTATTTAGAAATATTTCCAAACGAGGGCACGTTGCTGGAAATGTGGCATCTGCACTAATATTTTCAGAGGCCTTCAGCATGCACAGGACACTGATCTAGTCTATTAAATAAATGTCGAAATAAATACATATTCACGTTTAATAATGTTCTGTGTATAGTTTAAATTGAACTAAATGCTACTGCTGCAGCTGCACCATATTAGTAAAAGTGTCAACGCAACAGCGGAGAATTTTCCACCGCAGAACTGATGCTTTAATGTTTTCAGAGGAATGTATTTTCCCTATTAGGAAAACGCTGGTATTTGTGTATTTGTTTGATGTGTAAACGGATACCATGCCTCAGCATAAATATGGCTGTAAAATATACATCGTTGACTGAGAAGAAGGCTAATTAAGAGTCAAGCTTACATCAGTGCTACACTAAATTAAAGCAACCCTCTCTTGCTAAGGTCTTAGCCGCGCTGGCATCGTTAGGTTGTCGACTTCGCCAGGCTTTGCAGTGGCAGAGCTCGTTTTAGGCCTTAGCTGGACTTGGAGGAGCGCGCGTCGACCAAAACATGTTGGACGAAGAATAGTGGAGGCATAATTATTCCAAAAAAACATTCAGTTATTAGGAATCTGTGACTACGCGAATACAATAATGATTTGGTAACTCAACTTTCCTGCAGGATTTAAATCAACCATATCTGGAGCTGATACTGATTGAGATTCTGTGTGCTTGGCCCTCTGTGTAGCCGTGTAGTACTGATCAAGCATGTGCACTTTGAAGTCACAATAAATACAGAATACAAGCACTTAGTGATTATATTTATATTTGCAGAAGTCTATATCTACACTCTATAATTAAACTTGTAACTACAGTTCAAAAACAAAAAATGATGCACAAATACAACAACTATCACAAAAATACAAGACAGACGAGTCCGATCGCAGATGTTCTGTTTCTGTACAAAATACTACACCTGCACAATAACGTACAAAGGAAGTAAACATGGAGAAAAAAAACATTCACATCATAAATTATGGGTTTGTGAAAATTCAAATGAATTCAAGTATTCTCTTTCTTCGGACAGTTTTAACGTATCCAAACTGCGCTTGTATAATTTTTCTTACAAAAAGACACAAAGATATTTCGAAGTGGAAGCAGAATGTAATTTCTCCTTATATAAGTTTTTCTTTCTTTTTTTTCCTTTAACGCCTGACACATAATTGTGCATTGTAAAATAACATAACCAGCATCAAACAGCCTCAAAATTAAGGTTAATACAAAATCCAACAAAGTGATAAATATTAAGAATAGGAGAAGAGGGGGGTCATCGTGTGTTTTGGTACAACTGTGCTGTCCATGTGTCTAGTGGTTATGATGGTTGTATTCTAACTGCAGTCCATATTATTGTTCTTTGATGCTGTCGGTCTTCTCTTTGTTCATTTTCTTCATCTTCATCCGCCGGTTCTGAAACCAGATTTTGACCTGCCTCTCGGTCAGATTCAGGACCCTTGCGACCTCATATCGGCGGTCTCTAGTAAGGTACATATTGAACAAAAACTCCTTTTCCAGTTCGAGAGTCTGGTACTTTGTGTAAGGGCATCGCTTCTTCCTTGTGGAGCGGGCATGTATCCAATTTGCAACAGGATTATCTGCAAACAAAAACCATAACAATAATGGTAATAAAGGCAGGGTAGCAAAGAGGTCAACACAGTGGCAATATAAAAAGTGAAACAAATGACAAATTACTTCCAGGTTTAATGTTTACAGCAATTCTCTGGCCTCGTGGGGGTGATGCTACAATTAAATCCAGTGTCAAGTCATACACGGGTTTGGTGTTTACTGTTGAAGCTAATCTGATAGTAAACATTTTGAGTGAAGATCCACAGCCCCAGACTATCCAAGCCTGCACTTATTTGCTTCCTTGTCCCTTTAACTTGTGAGTAACACCGTCGTAAAATACTCAATGCGCTTATTCACTTTATTGGCCCATAAAATGGCCCGTAGTTCAAGCCGTTACAGGTCCGTGGTGAAAGTCCTCAAGTATGTCCCTACATTCCTCAAGTTGGCTGCAAGAGTCGTGAATTTGTTCTGGACTCAGAGAGGAGAGCAAAATTTCATAAGCAACTATATACATATCATCTGCCCATTATTATGTGGGTGAATAGTGTATTTTACCACTGGGGATCAAAGAGAGCCAGAATGTGGCTTTTGTGCACTCGATGGGCCTACATAAAAAAAATCCAGGACTGAAAGTGCAGTTTATGGGGCTTGATGTGCCGTATGTGATGGCACGGGGTCAAATTATGGTCGTAAAAATGCACCATAAGGCATTTACTGATGAATTCTGATTCATATGTCGGATTAAGCCGTTCATGTCAAAAGAAACACCTTGCATGTTTTTCACATCACGTAAAATCCTTCCAAATTCAACGTCTTCATGCAGGTTTGAATCCATGTTTACAACCCCGTCTGGTTTTATAGCCCCAATATTAGCCTAGTAGCGTTTGTCTTTTATAGTTCCTAAAGCTTTCCCCCTAGCAGAGGCGATTCAGAGCACAGCAGCTGTGGGAGGATGAAACATCTTATAATTTCACTTTATGCAGGGCGTTAAAATGCCTCTAAGCAAAAATCAGGTTTACACAATCCCAAAACAAAACTCCAAATCGGTTGTAAAAGACTGTAGGAGCTTGAACTTACTCGGATCTAGCTCCGGCTTCTCGTCTTTATGTTTCCCTGGAGCCAGGATCTCCGACTCGGGAGAGGGGATATTCTGCTGCGTCTTTTCTCGCATGTCAGTGGATGAGCAGTACAGATAATCCGTGTAGGTCCGTCCGCTGGAACCGAGGCACTCGCCGGCTCTGTGCTCCTGAAATGCGTCCGGCTTCAGCCCATAATGCCTGCTGCTCCCCGGATAGCCATGGAAAGGCACGGCGCCTGAAATCGGCTCCAGCCATGACCGCATATACCTCGAGTCTGTGCCTAAGTGAGGTTGGTGACTGTATGGATGGTAAACCACTGATGACTGGGAGTGTACAGGGGCCCAGGAGGTGGAGAAGACGGGTGCCTTGGGTGCGAAGCTGCAGGAAGGATAGTCAGCACACTCCGGTACTAGGGACGTCGGACGAGGGCCGGCTGTGTGCGAACCGGGCGCCGAAAACCGAGTTGCAGCAAGGACATCCTCGTTTTCATGGTTGATCAAGGAGTCCACATAATAATTACTTATGGGACCCGTGGTCGACATGTCGAAGCTTCCCCGACTCTTTTACATGCATCCGATTATTATATGGAGTGTATGTGTACTTTTTTTTATCTAGCCATAGAACAATCAAGGCAGGTAATTATTTCTCAACACTTCCCCGGCTCCTATTGGCTGCCTCTCTGACACGTGATTATATTTACCCCCACAAAAACTGTACAGTGGATCAATGCGCCACTTATCCTGGGACACCAATGCACATAAATCGGATTAAAGAATGTGCTCTTTTGCTCCTTTTTGGACGTATTAAAGGTAACTTCATCAACCGCGTTTCTTTATGAACAAAATGTGCGGTTGCAGCACTGATAGTGGGTCTTTCTCTGGTCGCAGAACAGACCTGCGCACATTACGTCTAAAACCGAGCGAGGCACTATTTGATGGTGTAATCAATCTCTGTCTGGCAAATTCTACCGTCGCCCAGTGTTCATGTGAGGAATAGTATTACAGCATTAACGTGTTTATTGAATCGCTGACGAGTTTTAGCTTAATCAGAGCAGTAGCACATTTGATAAAGTGAATGGTTTATAACTTCCTGAGGAATGCTGTTTATTTCTTAACAGACAGAGAAGCCTCCATGGCAGCCACACAGACACAGACGAGAGAGGGGGAATCAAAATACGGCATGCAGGATACTACAACAATAAAGTTAGCACTGTTTTAACGAGGGCGCAACAGACCAAACATTTCCTAAATGGGATCTGCGGAGATAGGAGAGGAGGGGATTCAGATTCTTGACAAGCAGCCCACTACAGTGGGCTATATTCAGCTAGTGACCGTTCATGTTTTTATGCCCATCAATAAATTTTAACGAGGACCATTTGATTGTTCATAAACGTGTCGTTAATAAGACTGCATCCGGGTTCCTCGCTCAACATAAAACCACCACCACTGTATTCATGTAAAACAATTCATATCAGACTGGAAAGGCCGAGGACAGGAAATAGACTGCAGAGGAGAGGAGGTAAAAAGGTTCGTTAAAGGACTAACTAGATGGAAGCTCTCATGACAGGGATAATATTGGCCTACTGTTTTATCTAATGGCAGGACTTTATTGTTTTGCCCTGCAATATACTAGTGCAACCTGTCAGTTAGTAGGCTGTGAAACAACCCTGAACTCTTCTGCAGGGTTTCCAGCGACACGGCAAATAACACAATACTAATATACGACGGAGCAGCAGTAACTGAAGAAGGCACCAGTGTCATGGGGAGCACAATTAGACTAATTGTAACATAAATACTGAAAGTTTAATGCATAAGCGCAGTGGAGAAGGCAGACAACGGCGCAGCAGATGCATTAGTAAATCCCACTAAAAGCAGCAGCACACGTTATATTTCTGTGATGTATGTGACATTGGTGCAGGAGCATATTTGTGCATTTTGAAAAACGGTGATGCTGACGAGTTGTTGTATATAGTTTTAATCTTTGCCAATGTGTAGGTTATGTGTATGCATTAATGTTTCTGTGGCTTTTATGTGCTACGGCCTGTTTATTTGGGGTTAAAGTCCATGGCGCTCGTAATTGCTGCTGGACATTTTATCTTAAATGGGAGAAATAAACTGAAAGAGGAGGGAACTGCATATATGAATGCACAGATCTGATAGTCGTTATGCGTAAAAGTGAAATTATAGCGCAGCTGAACACACCACACTCACATTATATTAACTCAGTGGGCGCACACTGTTCCATAAATTGTCAAGTGCGGAATGGCCGTTTCACCAGAGACCAAAAAAGATAAATTTCAAAATAAATCCTGAGTTACAAGTGATGATTGCGCATGCATAGTGCATCTGTAAGAAAATACAACAGTGAAATCTTGGGATTTGAAAACAAATCCTGTCTTTGTCAACGCCAGACTACAGGGCTCAAATGACGTCACGAAATTGTCTCGACTAAATTCAAACCTCAGTGAAATTAATTTCTCACTTTGTAGAATTAGCTGGTGGGATATCCAATAGATGGGCTTGGTGGTGTAAAACAAAATGAAATCAGTGCACGAATTAGGAAGTGCGATGTTTGTCATGGCTGCTGAGTTCAGATTCAACCATGAAATTTAAAAGGCCAGACGCCAGACCTTAACCCGAATAACGCCAAACGGTGTCCCGGAGTGCGCAAGTCTGTGGCGACTCAAGTGTTCTGCCACATGTTAGTAGATATAAAACCGTTTGCAAAGTTTACTTCAGCCCAGATCAGCTTTAAAGTTGTGTGTTTTCTGCAGGTTGAAGGTCTAAGTCCGTTAATTCCACCGCTGCCATTAAAGCTGAATGAAAGAGTGCTCAGTGGCCATTCATTACAATAACATATGGTCATATAAATACATTATATAGTCTATGTCCATGTCCACAGTAATCCAGTGAAATCCTTTATATTGTTCTGGGCGTGTGCGCCTCTGTGTGCGTATGTGTGTGTGTGTAGTTTGTGTGCGTGTGTGTCAGTCTGTCTATGTTTATTAATGAGAACTGAACTTTTCTTTTCTCTTTTTTTTTACAGCTTGTTTATCCATGTTTAATGTGCTATAATAAAAAAAAACATCTTAAAATAATCCCTTTCTTGTTGCAGTTTCTTTTTTCCACACTTTCTGTCCTGGCACAACTGCAATCGTATTTAAAACTATTTAAAAACAACGCATACAAAAAAGGTTCATTGTTGCATTGATAAACCTTTTCCTACAGCCTCTTAACACTTTCACTTCTTTCACATTTTACCTAAGACACCCTAATATGGCAAAACAAGTACTAGATTGTCACTATCATGACGGTACCGCATCGCCAATATGAAAATACAGATTAGACTGATAGCCTAGACAAAGATATGGCACATGCTCTGAACATTAAAGAGGGGAACACATCCTAAGAAGTAGCTGGCTCGGGATTGCATGTTCGTCAGCAGCCGAGTGAAGTAAATTTATTTTTGCTCTTGTCCAAAATCTCATCTATGAAGGCTTGACATGCGACTTATCCTTGAACACAAAACCTATTGTGTGTTATCATCTTATATAGCCTACAATTTAATGCATATGTCCTATACCTGCAATGCAAAATTATCCATATGTCTATAAATAAGTAAGTTAATCAGTGATGATAAAAACAAAGATTGGAACTTGTGTTGCCAGTGCGCATCAATAAAGCCCGGCTCTGCCATTTATCTATTACATGATTCTATTTCCATTCATAAAAACGGAACAGATACGCATTGGGTAGACTTAGTGGTGCATCATGGCTCAAAGATAGGCCTTTAATGGCCGCCTGTTAACATCTTCACTAAAATAGACAGAGTTGTTTTTGTTTGGGATACAGGCCACTTGTTTACAGCCCTCAGCCGTTAATAGTGGTCGCTGATGTTCACAAAGTTCACAGTGAGTCACAGTTTGGGTGTATCCGCGTCGACGCACCACACTCACTGATGCTTCATAATAATTTGACATTACTGGCAGAAACAAGTGTTCTAACACTCACAACTTTAATCTCATAGCCACGGACCACTTTCAAGTGTGGCTCGTCTTACTGCAGCGTTTAAGGTGAAATGCGAGGAAAGAAAACTATTGACCAAACAGCTTCAATTAAGGCAATGAATTGGTCCGCATGGAAATGAATGAGCGAATTTCGACTCTGGCTCAAGGCAGAGCATCAGTGTATGCATTTTAGATTTCGACAGGCTGTAGATAAGTCTATTTGTACCCTTGGGCCTATGATATTAGAAAAAACAAACAACTTTGATGGACGATTAAAGATAATCCATCTTCATTGTCAAAGAGGTCTGAAGTTTGTTTGTGTTTATTTCCACCAGCATAACGGGCATGTGTCAGTGCAGGGCGGATGAAGGAAAAACGAACCATTAAAGATGGGTTGTAACATGCTCCTCTTTTATTAGACACGCACGGTGACATTTGCTGCTGCTGCGTAATGACAGGGTGAGAGCAAGTTATCTAATCTCCTCACAATAGTGACATTACATGCAGCCTAATTTTCTCCAAGACACAGTCACAACATATAAGCACAGAAAATGTGCCCATGAACCTCCAGATCAAACGGGACATTCCTCTCGCACACAAACACGCACTGTGCAGCTCAACCAATTAGTGGGTTATCTGCTCAACATTTGGAGCACATTATCTGCGTTTAATCTCTGCATATGGAAAATTAAAGTGGATATCAGAGGATATTTATAACAGACCCATGTGGTAAACAGACTGCACCGCAAATCCAAGAGTAGTTGTGTGTGATCAGCTGAAAGACCACGAAATGATCTCTGTAGTGCTTCTCCAGAAATAACCGCTGCAGATTGGACTACAAAACCCAAACACGCATCTTCATCATATGAAGTCTCACTCAAAAATCAACCCTCTAAGGCAAAACCCTTCGTCATCAAAACTCAGACCAATCACACCAACATGATGTTCAGACAAACAAATTGTAGGATCTAGTGTTGATGAGTAGATGTCATCACAGGGAGCGGGCCTGCCGCATTGCCACAGCCTCTATTTGCCAACCCCGTCTTACAGTTCTTTGTGATAAAATGGCGGAGTAATTTTCAGTGAGATTTTCAGTGAGATGATGATCACAATTCCTTAAATTTAAAAACAGCTCCTTGAGTCTGTTCTTCGCCGTTTGAGCCTTAATCTCCTTACTGCGTTATTCAGTTTTGACTGTTAATTCCACACCCGTCAGCGTGGGATACGAATTCTTTCCAATAATTAGTTGTCATTCAAAAAAAAAAGAAAAAAAAGAAAACACCACATATTTGGGCTTCAATTTTTTTGCCAACGATGCTCAAAATGATAATAAAAATGTAAACATTTTCTAGTGAAAGAAAGTCAATACCCATTTTCTTCTGAATTTAGTTGAACAAAAATCTACAAATAAAGCCCGTAATGCTCTTTTTCTCTATATCCCACAAAAATCGTATTAATGTTTTTTTTTTAAAAGAGAGAGAGAGAGAGAGAGAAACAAGAAGATAAATCGTGAGCAGTTAGTTCATGTCTGATCATGCCAGTAGTAGTAACATGTTGAGCTTTCCGAAAGAAGTGGCAGTGTAAAAGGCTTCAGTTCCTGTGCACTACTATAAAGTGAAATAAATTGTTTTATGTGTATATGGTTTTAGGGTGAATCTGTGCTGCTCTCGGGGCTGTTTCCAGCGCTGTAAAGTCTTTGTCAGTGATGCATTCCAAGGGAGACACTCTTTCACTGAGCTGAATGAAAGTGACTTTGGATTCCAGACTGTCTCTTCCAGTTGCACTACCGCCAAAGGGAGGGGGGCTGAGAAAACAAGGGGAAATAGTGACCAGTACAAACACTGGACAGACACAGGAAAGATGCTGCCTGCGCCACTGCAGCAGACTATTGCATAAATAAGTTATTATGTTTCTTTTAGATACGCTTTTACAGAGCGTTTCCATTTTCTCTAATGATCTTACTTCCATTTCACGTCTCCTTAAACATCCATCACTATTGTTGGTTACCAAATGAATAATGAATTACTGTTAAAGGTAAAACATTGTAAATAAATTGAAGCCAGTGAGGTGGTCAGTGTGTCTATGCTATAATTTTGCGGTATGGTTCAATTTTCCCGTATGTGCTATATCAATTAGTTAAATATTTGAGCTTTATTGGAGGACAATATAATTTAATACTGAGGTTAATGGAGGATAAATCCAGGGACAGAAAATAGAGGAGTATGTGCTGACATAACTATCCGTTTCGTTAACGAGCCGAGAAATAAACTGCATTAAAGTTTCACTTGATATGTTCAGCAAAGAATATGACAAATAATTAAAGAAGGACATAAACGAGTTAAGGTCGTTAGTGGATTTCACCCAAAAATAGATTGGCCTCAATTTGCCAAATGTGATTTATAATTGAATGATGTCTGACCAGGCATTTTTGCAAAACACTCACTTTCAAGTGTTTTAGATCATACGGTCACATATTTTGATATTAGATTTCTTCTTGGTTTAAAAACCTTCAAGCTAATTGAAAAATAAAACATAGCAGACAGTTCAGCATCAGCAGCCACAAGAAGAAACGCTGCTCACATAAACTCATGGAAATCAATTTTCTGTTCTACACTTAGCTTGATTTGGAATCAGAGTAAAATATGAGACATCTATATATCCATTCAGCTCATCATGAAGCAGCTGAAGCCACTGAACCCAAGCAGACAGCTGATGACAGATGCAATACAACGCAGTCTAAAACTTTACCCCATGTTGTTTACAACCTATTCTCCCTCTAAGAGCCTCAGAAGGTTTTACAGCCCACCACAAAATAACAGCTAAGAAAGAAAACGTCTCTGCCCAAGGTATTGCAGCTCAGTTCATTTACAATGCCATTTGCGGGGACCTGGGTGACTATAGGGGGTAATTCGGCGGAAATTGTGCCCTTGATGAAGACGAACTGACGTAATCAAGGCAGTTTCTTGTTGCCGAGCCAGGAAGCCAACCCCAACAACATGAAACTACCTAAACCACGCTTCAGCTTCGCGCAAAAAGGGGTTAAATCCATGGAAAGGACAGTGCATGCAAAAGCCAAATGAGGATTAACACTATCCAGCACAAAGAGGAAAAAAAGGCGAGTACCATCACAATAAAACACTCCACATGTCTTTTAGCAACAGCCAAGCTACTTTCTCAACATTGTTTGTAGACGCATGTCTTGACTAGTTCCCTCATAAAAAACCCCCGGCTCAGCTTTAATATGCCATTGTTCTAATTCAATATGTGCCAGCACAGCGCAGTATGAAATCAGCTGTTCCAAAATGAGCAAACTTGAAAATTCAGTCACAGTGCGTATCCAGGAACACAATGCCTAAATAATCAGCAACCAACACTTTGATTTCAGCCAGCAGCAAACACAACAAATATCAGCAGCACGCTGATTAACAACTTCATGTGACTTATAGACGTGAGCAGGCATGCACCATGCGTGCCACAGGAGCTGTCAAGCCAGCTTCCCTGACAGATGTGGCATAGTTTCCAAAACAGGACGTGAAAATATTACGTAAATCTGAGTCCTACCTTCTCTTGCTTCCTGCAGACGTCTTCCCGGCATGTTTAGTTATCCACGTGTTTGCCGCGATGCTTGTTGTTATTATTGTTCCTGCAGCCGTCGCGGTCGCTGTCCCTTTTATCCACCATCTTTCTTATCTCCTGCTCCCATGCAGCTCCATTATCCCGGGTGGAGGCGGCAGCTCCAGCTTGCAGCCCAGCGGCTCGGCTGGATCCTGCACATTGCAGTCTCTACTATGTGGATTAGCCCTCCTCCACACACACCTTTAAACGCATCTTTACTGCTGCAGCACATTATATTTGCAGATCATAAAATCCACCCCCAACGCTTTCCAGGGCGAACCTGACATTAGAATTTTATGACCTTGACTTACTGTGGTCACCTGGATAATATTTAAATCAACGTTATGGTCTCTCACTTCTATTAAAACTGCCATGATCTCCTTCTCTCATCCGCAGTGTCTCACCCTCCCTCTCATTTTCACCACTATGCCAGGGGAAGGACAAAGTTGGTAATACCTTTCCGTTTCCCCTCTTTTTATTGTTTTGGAATCGTTTGCCATGACATAGCTTAATATCATCTTGTGCATGCACACTACACAGCGCGGATATGCCACAGTAACAGACACCAGGGGAAGAAGCTGTACAAGTGGCCAAACATTCATTATAGCTCAGCAAAGTGAAACTGCTTACATGCCACGAGTTATTAATACACTGTCAAGAGATTCGCCTCCTCCTTTCGTTTGGTTCATGATATCCTATAATTATCATTGCGAGGTAACAGAACCTCATTGTTCAAATGCTGCAGCAAGTGTTCACCTGGAACTCAAGTCTAGTCTGCAGGTTGCAGCATTATAGTTGATTTAGGAAGGCACTGTGTGTGTGTGTGTGTGTGTGTGTGTGTGTGTGTGTGTGTGTGTGTGTGTGTGTGTGTGTGTGTGTGTGTGTAATATCTGATTAATTCTTAAGATTACACATGCATGTCTGTATTTGTGTCTGAGTCAATACAAATGAATGTGTGAGTGTGTGTATGAGTAAGTGTATGTGTGTGAATGTGAGTATGAATTAAAAAAAAGAAAAAAAGAAAAAATCTCCTCATGAGTAGTTGTAAACAACGCTCTGCTCCCTTTCACGGCTCTCCCTGTTGAGCTTCTTGAGCTTCATGCGTCTGTTTTGGAACCAGATCTTGACCTGTCTGTCGGTCAGGTTGATACTCCGGCTGATCTCCAGGCGGCGCTCCCGAGACAGATACATGTTGAACAAGAACTCCTTCTCCAGCTCCAGCGTCTGGTGCTTTGTGTAGGGACACCGCTTCTTCCTTCCACTTTTGGCTTTCAACCAGTTTCCCGTTGTCTTCTCCACGGATAAATCATCTATCGGAGGAAGAGAAACACAGCAGTGGTCAACTGCAGCCAAATCCCGAGCAGGCATTTTGTGCAGAGATCATTATGCAGCTTCATAACCTCCATCAGCACCGGATGCTATGTACACGCCCATTTCTCTAATGCACACTGAAAACGGTTCAACTAGATCATAATGAGTATCTTATATCTTGGGTGTGGACTCTCCCTGTCTCTTAATTGAACAAATGAACAATGCCAAACATCCCACCTTTTGGTACAACTCCTACTGCTTGAAAAAATGGCTTTTGTATGATGTATAGCTATAATTAGATCAAACCAAATTAGAGTGTGTAAGCACTTCTTTTGTCTATGTTGGACCTCAGACTCTCATAAAATTTTATTACCTTTGCACACCGGAGCCAAATGAATTTTTGGAGGTTCATCCCAAAACAAAGGGAATTCTCTGCAGCGTAATACCAGATTTAGATAAATAAATAAATAAATACATAAAGACAAAGAAACAAGGCAGGTCGATAATAGCTGCGAAAATCACATTGCTGCTCATTTAGTTAATTCCTTGATTAGGTTGTGGACTCTGGGGACTAACGCCTCTGTTACACACGCACACACACACACACACACACACACACACACACACACACACACACACACACACACACACACACACACACACACACACACACACACACACACACACACACACACACACACAGGTTACAGTAATAATTACCTTAATGTGAACACCCAGTGTGTGGCCCACATTTAATCATTAGGAAAACATTTAATTTTGTAATATGGGATTAACAGGACATACCCGCACACACAACAAAACACAACACAACACAACACAACACACACACACACACACACACGCAAGCACACACTCTCAAAGAGACTGTCCTGTTGGTTTATATCTTTCAATTAAATTAAAACAAAAGCAGCTTGTTGGTCATCATGCATGAAGCTAGCTAAATCCATAAATAACACAATAACCTGGACATTTATTTAAACAAACAAACTAAAAATGGAATGTGCTATGAATAATATTACTGGAGCTGGCATCAATATAATTAGGATATTAATAATAATTACTATTATCAATTACATATACTTATAATAACAATGTTGTTAATAATAATAAATGCCAAATGTGTAGCTTAAATCAACACGAGCTCGAACGTTAAATAGTTAAAATAATTACACTGTTAATTTAATTATGATCCACATTTGTGTGAAATTCACCTAATTCTTATAAACCTCCCACTTTCAGCGTCAAGTTAAAGACAGAAATGTGCAGACGTGAACTTTTCACTGTAAATAATTATGCAGTAAACCTGGCCTGTAATTATCCTGAATTACCGTTGCGTCGAACGCACACACGTGTTAACGTATTTATGTTAATGCTTTCTCGTATGTAATACTGCTAAAGGTTCCCTGAGGTTTTTAATAAGGCAGGGAACTGTGACAAGAGCTTTTCAAGTGTGCAGCAAGAGCGTACAATTTTACATTGGCTCAGTACCAGAAATTTAAAGCGTAAAATGGTGCTGTTGCAAATGGCTACGTCCCACTATGTAAATGACCCATGTAGGAGTAGTGTAGAGAAAGAGAAAGTGAGAGAGGGAAGTGTGTGTGTGAGTGTGTACATATGAGTGTGTGAGAGCGTGTTTATTTCAATGATAACTGCCCATCTCACATTCTCACATTAATGGAAAGGTGTTAAATGCCACGGGCACCATAACCCCTGCTAGGCGAGGCTGTGAAATGCCCATACAGGCCTTCTGACTGATACCAAACACAGGTCTGCATTATTGGGCCGTGACACATCAACCTGCACACACAAGACTGGTAGAAATAATGCACGAGTGAAATAGTTTAGAGAAACGCTCCACAATTGTATCTGTGTGTGTGTGTGTGTGTGTGTGTATTGCATGAATGCGTGTGTGTACATGTGTGTTAGGGAGGAGGGCGAGGGGGAGGAGGAGGGAGGGAGGGTGGGTGGGGGGGATTAGTAGTAGTAGTCTACCTTTTAATTCCCCGTCCGAGTTATCTGAACAGCTGTCACTCTTGGCCTTCTCTTCCTTCCTGCTCTGACTCTCGTCTGCCTCTGGAAGCTCTCTCGCTGTCTCTTGCGCTGATTTGCTGCAACTTATTGTCGATTCTGCTGCTGATTCAACAGATGTCGCCAAGTGGGTCAGAGGGAAGCCGGAGGGGAATTGCTGGCCATCCTGCAGCGGCCTCTCTCCGTTGTACACCTGGAAACAGCCACTGGACGAGGCGGCAGTTTGCTCAGGCCGGCAGCTATTGTCCCCAAGCCGGATGTAAGTGGCCGACTCTGTTGTCTGCTTCCCCCTATTGCTGTCATCCTGATAGAGGCAACAAAACGCCTCCTCTTTGACGTTACCCGCTGGAAACGAGCATGGTTGTAAACACTGGGCAACAGGTTGTTCGTCCCTACTGGTTTTGGAGCCTGGGGTCCATGTGGCCAGCTGTGTTGACAGGTAGGGCGCATCCTGGAAGCCGCTGGGCGGCAGACCGCCCGCAGGAACCTCGTCTCTTTTGGAGAGTGAAGATGGTCCAACCTTCCCAATGTTTCTCATCACTGAATATCCGTACTCTGCAGCTGTGTGGATGTACATTCCGGGGTTGCTGGAATAACCCTCACCCCTGAAGGAAGATGATCCTCCCATTAAGGAATCCATCAGGAAGTTACCGGGCGCTATGTTATTCGGACATGACATTTTTGCATTTGACAACACAGTGATCGTTTGGTATGTTCCACTGGTCTGAACTACGGGATTTCTCCAGGAGAACAAGGACAGTAGGATGCTGACATCTTTTGGAGGGGGGTGCAAAAATATCAGTAACATAATTATGGATGCTGGGAGACATGTCATGTGATTTTCAGACCAATAGCGGCGTGGAAGTGGCCTTGATGCTCCAGACTGATGTGACGTCAGCGCGGTCAAGTTGGGAAACCTAAGGGAGTTTGATGGAGCAAGAGCGCCACCTAGCGGCCACACAGTGGTCAGGACAGCAGGCCCACACCAGGAGGGACAAAGGACGGCTTGCTGCAGCAGGGATTTTTTTAAAGACACCTACTACGTGGCTTTTGATTTTTTTTTTTTAAATTCCATTTAAGTAGAGAACTTCTGATTTGGAAAGAAACTGTGTTAACCCATGGTTTCTTTTTTTCTCGTCCTGGCTCCAGCGCCGCGGAGATAAAACCATCGAGGATTTGTCATAACACCATAGTGCACTGAGTCAGTTCTTTTTTGTTTGTTTTCATCGATTATCTTGGTTGTTACCACCAGTTTGGCAAGGTAAGATGTAAGCAGGTGTTAATTCAAGCAAAATAAGATATAAACTCAATGTCATAGAGAATTTAAAACTGAGAAATGAGTCAAAATGTCGACTAGATTGTAACTATTGACGCCGCGAAGACGTCTAAAAATCAAATAGGCCTATTACAGTGCTGAATCTAAGATTGTGAGATGCCCTGAACGCGTCTGTCATCCCTGTGTAGAGTTACAATAGGGCGTTTCCTGGATTTATTATGAAAACCTTTTGCTTCGGCCTGTTGTTTTATTTCCTTCGAGATTATTTATTTGCATTTATCTTCATATTGCTTTACCCCACCAGAAGTCATTAAAGAGATTAAATTATTTTTTTTCCCGTAGACGTATTACTTGACTTTAATTGCATTGGGTTCATTCATGAAGTCGAAGTTAGTTCACTCCTTACTTGAAATGTTATAAAATACTACTAAACCTACTGGTTTAGTAGAATCTGTTCGCTGGTGGATGGCAGGCCTATAAGGATATTTATCATTGTGGTGTAACAGGAAACTAATCCCACACAAGATTACGTCAAGCAAATTTCTTTCCACGTTTTTCTATTTTTTTCTCTCGTTTTATTGTTAACACAAACCATTTTACACCCTTATAAATAATTCATTGCATACCTGAGCAATTATTTTCAGGATGTTTCGTGTTCCTTCACATGTGATTTCAATGATTATCCCCACTATGTGCAATTCAGTCTTTGTGGCGATTTTGTTTTCCCCAATGATTTCATTCTTTGTGTTGACATCTCTCGCTCATGCAAATGAATGCAGGTTTTGACCATAGCCACATGCAATACTTACTATTGTTATTAGTATAATTAATAATAGACTATTAGCCATTTTCTTTTCTTTTTTACATAAACAGGCGAATCATCCCAGTTCTTCTTTTCTCACCAAGAGGTTTAGATGTTGTTAACATTTGCGCGATACTCTGAATATGCGGTCTAGGAGGAAGGTCGAAAACTTACATTTCTTAAAAATAAGTTAGTAGCAACAACGTAAACAAATACTATGCTGCAGCCGTAATCAACCAGTGGTATTTTAAAGCTAATATTGCAAATCATGAATAGCCTACTGGATGTGTTTAAATGTGCATGACATTCGTTATATGCTCAACTAACCGACATTCTGAAATATCTTGATATGATAAAGATAAGACGACTAACGTTGTGCCATAGCCCGTAGCTATCTGTTGCACACAGACAAATGTTTGTATCTAACGACCTAGTGTATGTTATTATTATGCTTTTTTTTTTTCAATTAACTTTGCATGTCAATACAACGACGTTAGCTTCGAATCCACATGATTTGTCTTTATTTTCTCACTTTAAAAAAGCACTGATGTCTTCCTGTCGTGTGCAGTGTGTTATGCCTGCAGTATTTGGCAGTGTGCTACTGCAGTCCCGCAGTTCCACTAAAGAATACAAATACTAACCCCGCTGCTGCTGAAACTTCATGAAATCCTGCGACTCTGTGGTTACAGTTTTAACAATAACACTTTGTCCAGAATCAGTTGCGGGAGATTTGACACTAAATAAATGGAACAAAGTGAAACACTGGTGCGTTTAATTTTTTATGTGAAAAATATAGTGAGCTTAGGCTACAGAGCTAAATTGATATCTTTTAAAGTTGTGTCATTTTAAAACTGCCACTAAATATTTATTGTAGCTATTGTAGAAACATGTTAAATAATGTCTTAGCATCAGCATTTTGGTCTTTTGGTGGTACTAGTAAATAAATTGGGCCTGTTATCAGCTCAGCCACTTACCAAAATATATTGGGAACTTACAGAGTCAGTTTGAACCAGTTTAACATGTTTGTTCAAATCCTAAACCACAGCTGTGCAGACAGACTTGTGCTCTTGTTGTTTCATTTGTGCGCGGCGTGCGCGCGCGCCAGTCTCTTTCTGTGTTTAGTTCAGAATCATTTTCAAAGGCAAGGGCAACATGTTTCATCAGCGTATGTGCACGGTTGGATATCTGTCTGCATTTGAATGTGAACAGCGATGTTCCAGGTCAAACCTAAACCTCTGCTCATCTTGTCATGCACCCAATGTAAGTCAAATAAATATTCAAAATAATTGACAATCCGTGTCTTTGTGGTCATTCTCCATTCCCAACATTCCCCACAATTATGAAGAAAATGTGGCCTAACATGGCTGCCTAACAGAACACAGCTGCAGATCCTTGATGCTGAATGAAAAACGTGCCTCTTCAGTTTGTGTGATTGTTGCATACACGGAAGGATAATGTGGTCATGGGTGTGGAGAACATCTTGGGTTGATGAAAGCCTTAGAAAGCCCATAATATAAAGTAGAAACTGGCATGAGCCAAGGACTTACAAGTTCTGTGGAGTTCCTGGGAAATATACACTTTTGAAGAATGATTTTTTTTTTCACCCAAGGAAAATGCTGAAATAAAGAATTATTAAGGATATTATTTTCACTCTCCATCTTTCTTTAATCCACACACACAGTCTGTCTCGTGCAGCCGAAGGACATATTAATAACCACACCTAATGTATAGCCCGGCTCGCACCACTGACACACACAAAAAAAATCTGCTTTATGACACATTCAAACCTAGCCTGCAGGCTACCTCCAACTCAGCCTAGCACAAAAAGTCAAGCACATAAAAAGAAATTACACAAGTACAACTTCGCAAGGAGCAGCGAGCTCTATATAACGCCTCTATGTTACAGGACGTGCCGAAACAGTGATGCCTCAGACCTGGCACTGTCAGGTCTCACAGATGTGACAGGTCGGGACAATATGTATTCTGATGTCATAGAGGGAAGGGGAGGGGGTTTAGGCCATGTTGGAACGTCACATATGGCACACAATAACATAATGTTGTGACATCACAGCAGAGTTTGCATTGGAATGTAAAAGTGCAACAATGTTGCAAGTTAGTTGTGTGATGTCAGAGACGGGACAGTTCTGTGGAACTTCCTTCATGATGCCAAAGATGTGACTAAGTAACATTAGTTCTGTGATATGACAACTCTGAGAGCACAGAACTGACCTTATCGTGCGTGTAGACAGTGAGTCTGAGCCAGCAACTGTCGCAATCACGTGCAGTTAAGTTGTGTGGCAGGTTACGCACAACATAACGACACAAAAGCGGGAGTAGCAAACAACCGCATCTACCCTACGTGTTGCATATTACAGAGTATATTGTGCTGATTGGTCCTACATTTGTAGATAAGAACAACAAGGCCAGAATGGGAAGCTTTCACTGTGTGTGCATACCTTCCAGCCTCCATAACAAATGCGCTCTCTGTTGCTGTTTACTCCAGGTTTCCAGGTCTATTTCTCTCATGGAAACACATGGAAGGCAGCGTTGTTTCCCCGATAAAACATTCCTACAAATCTAGTGATTTACAGATGCTTACAACATTTGTTGTCAAGTGAAACTATTTCACGGAAAACTCATTTTGATGAGGGCATAGTTTTACAAAAAGGAAAATGTTTTTTTTTTCTTCTTCTTCTTTTCTTCTAAATATGTGTACATGCTGCAGGGATATTTTTGGGTGCATTAAACCTTCAAATATTTTTTCACACAACTCCTTGCCTATGTGTAATGGAGCCTGGCCTACACACACACACACACACACACACACACACACACACACACACACACACACACACACACACACACACACACACACACACTTGACTGTGACTGTATTTTACCACGGTCTTTACACTTGTCTAAACTACAGCCCAGCACTTTCGCCTCTAAATTGTCGTCCAATTGATTGAAACCTGGAAGCTGTTATTATAAGCAGGTATAGGTGTTGAATGCTGGGCGACAGAAGGCTTGCTAGCGGGTTTCCTCATTGTACTAATCTGCAGCCACTGGGGCGACACAACTAATTTGCTGCTGGCAGCTACTTTGACATATTTTTCCAGTTGGATGTGAGGAGGTTCTGCTTTGTGTCCTCTTTCATGCTGCTGTCCACTCCATGAGCAACTGCGAATTTATGGTGCCAGAATCATGGAAGTTCTTAATTAAAACCCAAAGTGGCAACCGCCATCAAAGCACAGCGGTATTAGGCTATTACATTATTACTACTGACGACCACACCAAATATAGGCTACACATCCGCCGCATGATCAGACTGAAAACTGTATTTAAATTACGGAAAGACTGTGTAAGCACGGTGGCAACAAAAAAATGAATACCTCCCTACACATGCGCTCATGTAAATTGAAGCGTTTTGAGAGTTATTTGGTTGCAGCGATGGCAGGAGCTCGTTTTACAGCGTCGAGCTGTTTTATGGCCCTGTAGAACAGGATAGGTGCTGAGATGTGCGTAGTACACTGTAGTATAAAACCATTCAATAGCCTATAACCCCCTGATTAGTATTTGCAGACAAAAATGGAACACCCCTGCGTTGACTTCGCAATTAAAGGTTAAAAAAAACTGTAAAATGAATACATTCTTAGTCATAAATTGAGCAACAAAATTATCAGGAAATATTGCACAACATAATCGAATAAAAGTCCTAGTACATGAGAACACATTTCCCCCCCATAAGCCTCTATACAGTAACTTTTGCATTTCTATATTTATAGGTCTATATAGCTATATTATTCCAAACTGTTAAATATTTTTTATTAATGTGTTAACCTCACAATAAAAAAGAAAATGGCCTATATTATTCAGTCATTCTGGGATATATTGTTATATTATTTTAGTCGGGTTTATAGACGAGAAAGAAAAATCTAACATTTTTCAGTATAAATATACACTCCACAGTGGACCAAAAGAGAAAATGTTTTATATTTATAGCCTAGGTATTTCCAGAAATAAAATAACAAAATATTATAAATGGTTTTTATAGCATCAGATGAAAACGAGGACTCTTCAGGTAATTCTTATGATATTTTTATGCAGCCGAATGAATGAATTTTCCGTATACACTTTAGTGGCACCCTGACGCATCTTCTGCTTCCTCGTTCGCCTCATCTACATCAAACACACCGCCATTTTCCCTCACCGCAACACCCAAGTGCACAACCCAGACTGAGTCACGACAGGAGCTGCATTCCAGCAGAATGAACTGTCCTTCTGTCACACAACACAACACGAGGGAGGATGTCCATGCGACTAATGCTACTACTGAGAAAATCCCCGGAGCATTCGTCTCTCAGGAAACGTTTTCAAGATCTCGTTGAGGAAACAAAACAGTGCAGAGGCCGGGAGACCCCTGGCCCCCGTGTGGTTGATAGACAACATTTGCAAGATCCTCTGCAGCGCTCTCTGTTAGTGACGTTCTGTGTTGGAGAAACCACAAATTACCCACGTCACCGTCCCAGGGCCAAGGTTGGTGGGTGTGGCGAGAGGGGGGCTCCTATAGCCTTGATCTCCGCCAATGTGCATCGTCTTTCTTTTGTCAAAACGGCCCCCTGTCCTTCCTGATAATACACTGACATATGCAAATTGAGCCTCAGAGATCTTGAGATCCCAGATCCTGAAGAGAAAACAGATACCAGCGTATTGTTGATACAAGTAGTTTAAACCAAATAGTGGTTATCACGCGGATAAACTACCATTCCGCTTGTTTTTCCTTTTCTTTCTTTACATGCACATAATTTAAACCCCAACCAAAAACTTTAACCTTTATCCCAACCTCGGCCAAAATGACCCCAACCTTAACTAAACACTCAGAAGTTAAAACACAACCGTGCAAAACTGCATTGTAAAACCTCTTTGATCCACACTGAGCAAGCTGGGCAGGAGTCACATCTAAAGTCAGGAATCAAAGGATGGACCGACTCACACGGACTAACACACCCACGCACAAACCGTCATGTATGCACTTAAAGAACCACCCATAACGACAAGCACACTGCGACAGCCACACACCAACATGATTTTTTTTCTTTAGAGAATACAAATACAGGCCTACAGTTTATACCAACATGTTTTAAAACGCCTCATGCGTGAAAACGTATACATTTTACAAGGACAATAAAGTGTATTTACTGGGCGTGCTAAAGCTGGCAAAGTTACCTGCTGTAGTTTAATGTGAGGGGTCAAAGTTGGTCTCTGTACACATTCCATTTTCTGTTCCCACTCACTCTCATTGGCCCATTCTGCCGCTGCACACATTTCCGGGCTAAAGGGGCTCCTTGATTCCACTTTATTGCGGCGGGTTAAAGGTGAAGGCCTTGACATTATTGAAGTTCAAAGACTACATTTAATTATAAATCGTAGTTAATGCACACGTGCAATCATCATGCACATATGCTGAGTGCACGACAAACGTATAGGAAATGCGTTCACATAAGGCTCTCTCTCTCTCTCTCTCTCTCTCTCTCTCTCTCTCTCTCTCTCTCTCTCTCACTCTCACACACACACACACACACACACACTTGGAAAAAAAAGAGCATGCCAATTATGATTTCCTTCCCCTTAAGTATCACTAACACGTGGCCCAATTAGTCAACAATTATTTATTCATAACTGATGTGTTGAAATAGGTTGAAGTTTGGGGTCAGTTCGAACAAATAGACTATTATTTTAAAAGCTTAGTTATATCCGAGATGGAAAACATGGAAGTTTAAAGACGTCTTAAATATCCAAAATGTTGTGGGGAAAAATATATATAAATTGTAATAAATTAACAAAATAAGAAAATTTTATTTAAGTTGGGTAAAATATGAGCTACTCTAGAAAAGACAGGATTTAAATTGCGTTTCCTATTTTCAGGTTAGAAGAATGGCGGACATGACAGTTGTTTGTTGAGGGGTTGGGGTTTGGGTTTGGGTTGACGTTGCAGACAACATAGACCGAGTTCATGTCGAAACCTCGTGGCAGGTTTTTTTTTTCCCCCTTCGGACATCCAGTCTTGCTTGTTTACTATTTACTGCGGAAGTGAACGCCATTCCCCAAGAACAGACGGTGCAATTAAGAGAAAAAAATAGCCATTTAGTGCCCCTGTCTTTATGGTAGTGTCTAGACTACAAGAGTGGCGATTCCATTTAGTGGGCACTAAAAGAGGTTATCATTCCACTCTCCTTCTCTACATTTCGAAGATCTTAGCTTTATCTTCGTTAACACGCTTGGTACTATTCAAACACGATCCTTCGGAGTGGTGTAACCTGGAATTACCCTAAAATATGACAAGTGTAGGCCCGTCGGCACCGACCCAGGCTAATCATCAGTTTCACAATTGCCACCAAATCTACCACAGTAAATATGTGTATCATCATGAACTGGCCATCAACACAATTTAGATGTGTGCATGTTATGTATGTAGACCAGCAGTTTTAGGTTATATACGCACATTAATAAGTCGCATGTAATTTCCAAAAGTTATGACAAAGCGCAAGCAGTAAACATGATGCTGGTTCCAGACTAAACACATAGTCACCAGTAAAGGTAATTGTGATAACGACAGCACAAAAAGCACAAAGTCGGTGGGTTTTGCCTATATGTTTCTGTTTATTTCATAGGTATTATATTAATGATACACAGGCCGACAATCTGTTCCTCGTCTCTGGAATCAAAAGCACCAATGTTGGAAGCAAATAATTTAATGAGTGTTGGCGTTAAAGCTGTTGAAGTTGTAGGGGCACTGTACTGAAAAAATAGCAGCAGGGATGGGAGAAAGGAAATTCAACATACGCCTATTTACAGTCACGAATGCACATTGCATAGGCTACTCTGTACAGGGGGGGTATATTTTCACAGATTGGACGTCACAGTTCTCACTGGCGAAAACAATGCAGCCTGGAGATTTGCTATAACTTGTTCATACTCTGGCCGAGAAATAATTAGATAATGATATGCTATATACATAGACCAGAGGGACAGGGGAAGAGCTAAAAGTTGTCTGCGCAATAAGGATTCAAACTGTTTGTTACATTTGATATTATTAACAAATATGTCTATATGAACAATATAATAAACACAATGGAGAATCGTGATAAATAGGGAGACATATTCAAGAACAGAATATAAATGATTATTCTAACCATGTAGGCCTTTCTGGGGATCAGCTAGAAAATCACCGCCGCCCGCAGGGCAATAAGAAAATGGCGACTTTATCCCATGCAGGCCTGTAACTCCGACTGTCCACATTGCACTGTTGGTGATTTGGGCTCCTTTAGAAAATGCTTATGCCCACGATTACAATTAAATGAGATACGAGTAGGCCTAAATGTCACTGACCAAGACTGTGACACTCTCTGCTCCTGCTCACAATAGGGGGTTTCCAGAGAAGTACTGCAGGCGATCTCTGCTCAGCTTCTTCTCTTTCATTCTTCTATTCTGAAACCAAATTTTAACCTGGCGGTCGGTGAGGTTTAACATTCGGGATAGCTGAAGCCTTTTTTCTTTGTTGATGTAAACGTTAAAGAAGAATTCTCGCTCCAGCTCTCGAATCTGAAACTTGGAATATGGACACCTCTTCTTCCTTGTGCGAGGAGTGCCTGAAGACAGAGTAAAATAAAAATGAACAAAATCAGACATTCACGGGAAACAGCAATGACATCACATCAATTAACAACAACAATATCAACAAAAATGAACAAAATGAGGCTTTACAGCTGAGGTGGCGATGCTAAGATTTCAGTTTCAGTGGCATTAGTAATGATAACATTTCAGTCAACATTCATCAAGCAGAGTAACTGAGGCTATCAGATAAACCAGCCATAAAGAGTGTTAAATATCCGCTTCGCTCAGAGCAAATAATATCAACTTACGGCTTCTAAGTACGTGTTTATCTGTTATAAATATACAACAACAAAAGTATTTCACCGCATTATGTGCGTCACATTCCTCTGGAGCTAAACTAACAATTTACACAATCTTTTGGCAGTGGGTTGAAATGCATTGCCCTGTTTGCAATGGCCTATGCAGACCTCTGTGGCCCTATAACTTACTATCAAACAGGTGACTGGGGAAATAGATTTTTTTTATAGTTCTTTTTTTTTTGATGTGTGTGTGTGTGTATGTGTGTGTGTGTGTGGGTGTGTGTGTGTGTGGAAGAGGGACAACCATCAGCCTCAGTTAGCTTGTATCTACAGCCTGGCTGGGCTAATACAATGCACATGAAGCTAAACACTATTAGGACCTGCTTGCTGCAACAATAACCACAGCAGCAGCTAAAAAGCAAGCATTATTTTTGCACTTCATGCTAGTCATTCAAGTTAGCCTTGTGTCAGCCTGCATGCAAATCACTAGTCGACAGGTGAAATGTAAAAGGAAACCTATGGGATTTGTTTTAAAGCTGTTTGGAGCGGCTACTGAATAAATAGCATAATTTGCAAAGCTGCATTATCCTCATATGGAGGAAGCAAAACAGTCGATTCTGTAACACTGATGCATTTAGTGCCTATAGATAGATAGATAGATAGATAGATAGATAGATAGATAGATAGATAGATAGATAGATAGATAGATAGAACGCGTTTAACCGTAAAGTGTATAATACTCTGTGCAGCATGTCTTTTGCGGGCAAACCCAGTGCTAAAAGAAAATTCACAAGACGCCAAAAGCAATGTTCTGCTCAATTGGTTTTTACTCTCAACAGCCCAACGAGAAAATCCCTTAAAATGCCCAACGCAAGTTCATGATCAAAGTTAACATTTGTCACAATAGCTCTCTCTTAAAAATTTCACAGACTCTCACCATAGAGGCGTCTGTGTATAACATCCCCCTTTTTTCAAAGCGCTTTCCCATCGTAAAAATTCTTCTCGTTGCAAGAAAGAGCTTTGTAGGGTTATAATAAAATCCTTTGAATGCTTATAAAACTCCACATAAAATCTGACCGACAAAACACCGGGCTAGTCCCCTTAACCTTCCCCCATTTTACTGCTTCGGTATACCTACTCGAGTGGCTGCTCTTGCTGGCGTTGCCGTCCTTGGTTGTTGCGGAGGAAGAAGTACATGAGCCTGAATTTGTATGTTCCTCCTCATCTTCTGGATCTTTTTCCTGCTCCGGGGCTCCGGGTACGGAGGCTGTGGGCTGCTGCTGTTGTTGTTGCTGCTGCTGCTGCTGCTGCTGGGAGTCGCTTTCCAGCTTTCCCCCCTCGCCCTTTTGTAAACAATTGTCTGACTGATTGTCCGTGCTGCTGCAGTATGCGGTCTCAAAAAAGCGGTCGAAGCCTTGCGGGAGGACGTTGTTTTTCCCCACGCCGGAGTAAAAACCTGTGGAGGGGTGATTGGAGACCGGATGGGTGTGATGGTGATGGTGGTGGCTGTACACACTCTCGTTCTTCATAAGCATTTCTGTCATGGTGGATGGTGGAAGACAGTCTCTATGCACCAGATCCTCTCCCGAGTAGCACGATGCATAATTGCTTCTATGGTGCCATTTACTAGCAGGGTCTAAGCCGTATGAAACTTCCCGTACCGGCTGTACTTGAGACAGATTTGTGGAATAAGGGTAGCTGATTTGCCGGGACGGGGCCTGTGGAAGAAACGAGGAGACGGCAGAAAACTCGGGAACGTAGTAGGTGCAGCTGGGGAGGTAGATGTTGGACGCGCAGCCAGTCCTGTCCCCAAACTCGGATGTCCGGTCTTTGCGCGTCTGGGAGCAGAAGTTGCCCAGATTCACCGAGTTAAACATCTTTCTCTCTCTCGTACTCCGTACTATAGATAGATGTTTTGGATACGAGCTGCAGCAGAAGGGAAAAATTTGGGAAGGCGAGATGACGCGCAATCCGTCTAAGTCGCCCCGCAGACACGTGATCGAAAGTAGATATTGTCATATATCAATTTGGAAGAGTTGGATGTGTAGGAGTGGTTGGCTTTAGGTAAGATCGAGGAGGTTCAAACGAATAATTTTCAAACACCAAAGGCGCACTAAGAAAACCAGTAACAGATTCCTGTTTGCTGCCTTATGACAATTAGAGCGATATGTGCTGTGTGTGTTTATGTTTATGGGCTGGTGGTAGGCTAGCTTAACAGCCCCAGCTCCTTAAACAGGCATAGCACTAACTGCAGAGCGCAGCCAGTAGCTTGCATTTCATAGTATTATGGAGTGTTACAGGTAAGATTATTATTATTAATAATAATATTATTATTTTTATTATTATTAGTTTTATTATTAATAATACTAATATTCATATTATTATTATTCGAGCAGCTTACTACTGGACTGGTGGTAATGTTAATCCTTTTATCACAGAATGAGGACTCACTGATACTGTTACACACAGTACAAATCTGCATAAAGACAGTAGGATTCGCCCAGTAAGGTATACATTCTTTCAAAAGTAATCCCTCGAGCTTAATCATAGTTTCACTATTTACAAAAAGTTTCAGAGTGAATGACTCGTGTTCTACAAATCTCTGAGACTCCCCAGGATATTTAACACTGTGATTTTTGAAGTATGCAGGAGGATCTTTTCATAAAGGTTATATTAGCTCTTTGGATCCCCTTTTCATTCTTTAATAGTGGTTGCATAAATCTACGACACACATTATTAAACAGAGGTGTGAATGAGCCGGACTCATCTATTTGAGATGCTGCAACGTATTAATTCTTCATCCATTTTATTTAGTCCTTTCTCTCTTTCACCACATGAAAATCCCTGTTACACTGGACCTGAGTGAGATTACGTGTAAAGTGAAGTTGAACCACCGGTGAGGCAAAGTTGGATACACAGCATATAGGCTACACATTGACTGACTGAGCAAGCTGAAGCAATCGGCCCACTCTCATTATTCCCTTTGACTTTGGATCATAACAGAGTCTGTGGAGGAGAACTGCGCAATTCAAGTCCCAAGGTTGCTGGAGTTCCTGCAGGAATACTACCAGTGAAGCCCTGGGACCGTGCATATCCTCCAGTGGGAAAATGTTCCCTTACTACACAAGCACAAACTCAAAATATGTAATTATTCCCCACAAACTGATGCAGTCAGCATTATTCCAGTTATTGACAACACCGCCCAGAAAAAAAATCTCTGCTGCCTCTCTATAAAATATTCAGCTGATATGTTGGGCTATGATGTCTCCTTGGACTCACTATTCGATCAAATTAAATGTTTTGGTTTTGCAGCTTTTGTCTATAGGCTTCAAAGCAGAGCAACAATTTGTCTTCTTGTAAACGGCTACTAACAGGCCACTCAGACTGAGCCTATTGACCAGGCAGTATGACTGTATCCGACGTTTCCCTCTAAAATTAAATAAGTCCCAGCTGATGTTGCAAGCTGCTGTGATCATTTTATTTTCCACCAGAATGTCGACATTTATCTGTGGGTGCCTGTTAAAAAGAGAGACATGTCGCCTGGATTTTTCTTCTTCTTTTTTTATTTTTTTAAATAAAAAAATAAAATGTAATAAAATGAATGGTTTGGAGAAAAGATGCGCCTGCGTGTTCTTTCCTGCGTCATTGTAAACTTTTAATTGTACTGTTGAGGGCCATCTTCGACTCTTTATAGACTAACTGATACTATCACAAGGTGAAATTAATATGATGGCCCATTGTTTATGATTATAGGCTACTTCCTAAATGTTGCAATAGACTCTTCAATTATTATCCAATATTCCAATAACACTGTTGTTCTGTTACAACCACTTATCGGACACCTGTGTTGTTTAGGGGGGAAAAAAGGAAAACAAAGTTAGTGTTTTTGCTGTTCCCCAGCATGGAGGCAAACAAGCAACACCATCACAACTTAGCATTGGAAATGAGAGTCCATTGCAGGCGTATTTGTGAAAAAGGTGGCAATGGCATTAGCTTGTTTATTACCGCTACAGACAAAAGGTTGTCTCACATGATGCATCCTGCATCCAAGTACAAAGAAAGCAGACAGCTGTCCAGACACAGCACTTGAATTTGACCACTAAAATCCTCTCTACGTCCACCATAAAACTCAGAATGGCAGTAGTAACGCTAAATTCCTTTGTTCTATAGAAAACCATAAACGCTGAGAATGACAGGAATTTGGATTTCAGCAACAAGATATTCTGCAACTTAAAAAAAAAATAAAAAAAATCACAGTGCGCTGCATTTTCACACCGTACACCATGACGCATTCTCTGCAGTTTAGGTTTAGCTGTCCATGTGAAAACTGTGGCACTTTAGGTCACTAATACTGGAATTTAAAGTCCAAAAAATCTGTTTTGTTTCCCTTTTACAATGCCAAACTTCTCAGTGAAATGAATCCGAACAAGACTGATGGACATTATGCAAAAAATAAAATGGTCATTGTTTATTTGTGCCTCGTGAAGCCCAGCTAGAAGATGTAATTCTTGGAAAATAGATAGAACCGATGCTGTGGAGATATTTGTGTAAACATACTGGCCTGTGGCCTGCATGGACACATGCTCGACACATGCTTGCAGCATTAGTGTTGCGCAGTTGCATAACAATAATAATAATTCGCATATCAAAGTGTCATTGTGCATTTTAACAGTTTGAAATATGTGGTGCACTTTAATTAAAAGATGAAACACAGGGGGTGGATTTCAAGTTGAATTTATAAAAAATAAAAACAAGTGAAAAGCCGCCGCACCAATTGTCTGTTAATAAGGCTTGGTTCTGAATTACGACATTTAAAATGCATCCGTATGTTAACATTACTCTGATCATAATATCATCTGTAGCATAAAGATGGCAATAAATAAAAAACTACACACATTTCTTTCAGCAGACAACAGAACCACGGTAGACAGTGCAACACAATACTGTCAGATCATTTCCTCATAATTTCACTGATGCGTATTAGCGCTGCATAAATAAATAATGTAAGGGAATAAATAAGAAATGCACTGATAAATTTCCAAAGTTGTTGCTGCTTATCGAGGCAAGTGAAAATGCAAAAGAGGGATTTAAAAGGCTGCACAGCACACAGGAGGAAGTGAGGCGTTTGAAGAAATGGGAAATAGTATTTACTCCTGGCTGCGTTTAAATCGCAGCATTTGTCATAATGTGGCAAAATATGACCAGTCAGCGTCCATCACTTAGCAATATCCGCCTGCCGAGAGTTAAAACTGTGAATATTCTCGCCTTGGTGCGCCCAGGCCAACAGTCAAAGAATAAGGTTTACCATGTGTTTATTCCCAGGATGGACGACACACAGCACAGCAGCTGATATTCCGCTAGCAGTAGGACCCAGGAAAGTTTGATTTGGTTGCACCAAATGAGCAGGCTAAGCATATGCAGAGTTTGCACGCAAAGAGGTCTGAGTTGAGTGATCAGCCCATTCTAATTCTATATTATAAGAACTCATACTATGATTAACAATGTTAAATGCAGCACCCAATATTCTGCTCTGTTTTGTACTGTTGGGTAATCCAAAATGAAGGTGTTGTCACCCTATGTCATTTTCTGCTTAAATATCACTGTTGAAGAACAAACTTTACAACTGCGTCTGAGGAATTTAAGCTATGTATTGCTACCTAGCCCCATAATTATAATGGTTAACCTAGGAGTCACCCTCTTGTTAAGAAGAACTCTCAGTCCAGAAATGGCGCACCTAAATATTACACAGTGTTTTGGCTCCGTGTCGACAAATCTTCTGCCAAATAATACAACACTCACCACACACACAAACACTGAAACGCACATACAATGGGACCAGTTCAGCAAGACACTACAGCACAGTTAGCTGAAGTCCAGGCTAAATGTGGGAAGCCTGTGTAATCATATTACTGTCCCCTCATGGCCTAGATAAGTTTAATTGGATGTAAGTCGGGCAGTTAAACTTGGCCGTATGAGCTGCGAACAGTTTCAAGCAACACTAAAGAGCCTTGTTTTTTTTTTTACTGAGGTCTCAGTGAATGCACCTAGCGTGCAGCGTCTGTGGTGGCAACAATAGCTTACAAGATAAGGATGTGTGTTGCTGTTACATTTAGAGCAATCTCCAGAGTGTATTTCTCTTGCAACCACTAGGACATAAAGCTTTCACAACAATGTGTTAACTTTTTTATTAGAAGTATTAAATGATTTCACATCACAAGGAACTGCCCAATAGTGACTGCTGGCTTCAACCCCGCTGTGTTATTTAGATGTCCTGGAAAAACCTGGAAATCCTTTGTGCAGAGAATCAGCAAACACTGAAGTGCATCTGTTTTTAAAATACATGCTGGATGGACTAAAACAAGCTTGTGTGTCAGATATTTTGCTGATGGCTCTTAACTTCACTATTTTACAAAAGTCAAAACGAAAAGAATTTTATGTGGGAAAAAATGCACCACAGGCTGTGGCCTGTCACATGTCGATATATTTATCAAAGGGATATTTTAAATGTATTAGATTGCTTGTAACTGCACAGTTAATCTCCGGAGATATCCAAATCAAGCATAAAAACCAGCAGGGATAATGTGTTCAGTGTTTGAAAACAATTCAGCCTTGACTAACAATCATAAATAGAGTGTTTTCTGAAATTACGCAGATGACGGCACAAAATTACGCACGACCTGCTACCCAGGCCTGTCCGATGGTTTGGTTTGTAATGACAATTTACAGATAATGTCGGACTTAGTTTTGCGACAAAGATAAAAAAAAATATATATATATATATATCTTTTTTTTTAAAGCTGGCTTTGGTCATGTATTCACACAACATCCTTTTGTGCGGTAATTATATCGCAGTTTGCCAAGGGTAGACGCAAAGCTTCCACTTGGTGGCATTTTTTTCATTATTTGGTCACGTTTTGCCCTTTGCGACCAATGTCTTAGGGAGATGTAGGGCCATGTGTACACCGAAGGACAATCACATGACAGACGGAGTCGTCCCTAAGTGTTTGAAAATGCATCAAATTAATTTGTCATTGTGACTACAATCAGTGCGAATGGAGCAAATATTTTGAACATTTGTGCCAAACGAGGCGAAGCCCGCACTGGTTGGTCTTTTCACACCGGGGGTCAAAATGCATTATTTTAGTTTACACATGGCCTTGCACAGGAGTGGCTCAGTATGTGCACCCAAAATAGAAGCTTCGAGCTTTACGCTACAGACTCAGATATATTTGAAATGCCTGCTCAAACACTTAGTGCTAAAGTTTGCTTTGCCATCTGAGCTGCAGATTTTCCAAGCCTTTTTTTTTTCTCTTTAGAGCCCAGTCCTTTAAACACAGAGAATATGCACATTCAATACCGATATTCATATAGAAAAACGTCGTAGAGTTAAAACTACACGGCATACACAGTACACCGAAATTGGACAAACTTGAACAGGTGACAGTATTTTCCATCTAAAAGGGTTAGAGCGGATGCGCCGCTCGATGCTGCATACTTGACCTTCAGTGAGTGTGTTAGGGCCCAAGCGTCGGTGTGTAAAGGACAGTCCTAAAAGAGAGAAATAAACATTGGGAAGGCGTTTGGAAAAGGGATATTAAATAACACGGAGTAGAGATTACTAAGCAGAATGTCACTTTAGGCACTGATAAATGCCGTACACATTCATTACCTGCGTTAATACTTTTCTGCACGAGATTTCAAAAATACAAAACGAGGGATGGTCTATGATGCAATAATGGGCTGAACATGAACGTCAAAATGTAACCTAATTGCTACTGATCTGAGATTGCAACATCAATCACTTTTCAAATTCTAAGATGTTTTTCTCTTTTTTTCCATCAGGGACAACAACTGGTCTAAGAGGAATTCGGCTCTTTCAGTGCAGCAATGAAACCTTCATGCTGCTTATTAAGGGGTGGCTGACGTGCGAGGCTATTGAAAAACAAATTGATAAGACGGTACATTTCAGAAAAATAGAGCTCATAGAGAACTCATTTCAAATCATGTCAAAATCAATATATAACAGTTGTGAGAGGACTGGAGCGATATGGATCTATCGTGCTAAACTATCCTCTCTTTCTCTATCACATTAACACTCCTTCAAAATTCACACACGTCCACACACTCCACACACACTTTAGCAGGAATAACATGGCTTTCTATTTCTCTAGCCAGCTCCGTACCATAAACGGCAGAGGGGTGGCGGGGGACGCAGACCACATGCCACACAAGTTCTCTGCGAAGGGCACTGTGAAGCTCACTGACCTTTGGGACGCGGAGACAGGCCGCCATAAACAGATTTAGCCAGTCTCAAAGTCAAAAGTGCTCAGGAGCAGTGAAAGCCCTATTGTAAAAGACCTGCAAAGCCAACTGAGATCTCATCCTGTTTTACAATCCAAATATCTTGAGGTTGCCCGCAAAGGCGACAAATTTGAGTTTTTTCTCATTATTATTTATTTTCTCTTATAATCGGTATAAAGTGAATTAGACCAAATTAGAAAACAGACCAGCAAATATGTACTAACTGTTATAAGATGTGACCATTTTTAGATGGTGAGGGTGGAGTAGGGATGGCAGATGGAGACGCAGCGAAATATTTAGTGATTTGTTAAACGTGGACGCGTAAAAACGCTCCCAACAAGTTTACTTGTTACAGGGAAATGCAAAATAAAGGACGGAAATAGTCCACCTGGGTAAATAGACTCCACAGGAAAGTGACATAAACAGTCACCGTCAACAGATTCGTCTGGTTTGAAGTTCAAGTTAAATCTAGGCTCCACGTTCAGATATCCGTTTGGCACCGGCCAAAGACCAGACTGTCACATTATTCAGTCCAAATAATCCCAGCGTTTGACGCAGGAATCATCTAACTAGCCTGCAAACACAAACCACTGTTTGCATCACTTCCCCTGGCATAGCATTCACATTTTGAGTTGTTTTGATGCTTGTAATAGAGTTTTCCGCTTGCCAAAATGTGTTTTTCTTGTTTTTGTTTACCAAATTATGCAAATTGCAGCACTGGAAATTCACCTCCATATTTTCCACAGTAAACAGGGCGCAAATCTACTGCGTTTTTTCATCAACAAACCAGGGATCCTCTTTCTTTCGTTGTGTTCTCCACATCGCAAAAATTGTTTAGCGCATTTTTACAAGCCCAAATGCGTATAAAACTACAAGTATGAATAATCTAACCTCATCAAGGGATGATAATTGCTGCTGTTTAAATTTCTACAGCACACATGTGGACATATTTCCTGTAGCTTTTTCTAAGTTTACAGAAAATGTTTGTAGCATAGCTGACCTTGAGGATTTTTTTTTATTATTATTTAAATAATGGTTGAGATACTGAACAGTCAAGACCGTCATGGTGCATTTTACATCTATTATTCTCCCCTAACCCATTTAACAAGGCAACACACAAACACAAGACATTAGTTTATGTCCTTTCGTGGTCAACAGTGCGTTTGATAGGCTAAAAAGATTGGAGTTGTTATGAATGATGTCCCCTGGATGATCAAATTCAATACACGCAATTTAAGATCTCCGCAGTATTATTTCATTGACTTGGTTATCATCATATACCAGCACATACTTGGTAGACTTACTGGTTATGCTTTGCATCAGCCTGGCGCCACTTCATAACAAATACACTGTATTCCCTTGATTAAAAAGTACATGAATGCTCTTGTCGGTGCGTAAAAGGACGCAGATTAAAGCGATATACCAGCAGGTCTCTTATTATACGGAGATTATTCAAACTGTTAGTGCATCCTCTGACATACACGTGAAAATTCTGTCAAGTCATTTAATTTAAATGATTCTCTAAACCTCTATGTAATCAGATGCGTAAATGTACATGGAGTGCGTTTAGTCTGACTAGATTTGACCTATACTGTATAATCAGAAACTATTTGAATTGACGCCATATTTTGTTGTGGTTGTTTTTTTTAAAAAGAATACATTTTACAGAGGTTATTTTTGAAACTACTATTAGACATGTCATTTTTGATATTTGCAAACGTATGCTGTGTGGACGGACAGCGGCGGGTCCAAACGGCCCTACGTCTCATGAAGGACTGTACTTGCTGCTCTTATTCATTCAGCACACGTAGGCTACTGGGAATGCAATACACAAAGAAATATGCACTGTGTTGATGAATATATAAGAATAAATATTTGGGATACAGTCACCCTTTACTTGGAAAGCTGCATGAGTGTAGTAAGGAACACTGGCACAAAGATCTGTGGCTGGAGACGCACCCTTAGCAAAGAAGCAAATACTGCAGCAAGCCTTTGATCAACTCATCACGAGATATGTCTTGTTATGATTACACCTTATCTTTGATACACCTTAGCTGATAAATGCTGAAGCCTATGGAGACCAAAAGGACTGTGTTAAGTGTTGAGCATTTTATATGGGTGTATATATGTTCTGATTCTGGACAGACTGACTCAGGAAGGCCATTCATTGGGTCGGTTGCAGGAGCGGCTGTGCACAGTTCACTGAAATGGCAACATCTGATCTCAACATTGAGACAGCACTACAGTTTCCAGTGAACATATTTCGGCTAACTGAGACCAGGAGCTGCTGAAGACAAACGCATTAATGCTTAGTTGGTGAGCTGATATGAAAACACTGCAAATCCCTGCATTGCTTTACACTTCCTTGCCAGTAGGGAGAGCCTTGTGGATTTTAGATCTCATTATGTACACAGATCTCTGTGGTTTGTAAAGATACATTTGATAAAGTTTTCTTTTCTCCATTTGCAAGGTGTGTATGTGTTCATAAACCACGATTTGAACCACAATTGTCACATGTTTGAATGCCAACCAGGAAATAGGATGCACAGTCAGTCCAAGTGACATGCCTATATGGAGCACTGGGGTGTAACCCTATTACTGCTTTACAGAGCTATTGCGTGTTTAGCTGCGCCGTTATAGGCTTGTAGCATAGCACTGACATTGATTAGGTCGAACTTCAAGGGAAACCACAAGGAGTCAGAGAAAAACTTTTTTTTTTTTGCCTAAAACTGCAGTCGTAGTAAAGAATAGCGGTTGCTGCGTTTCAGACTAGTCCTTAAAATGAATAATAGTCAATGCATGGTGGGCTGTAGAACATGCATCTGGCCGCCATTTTGCATGGTCTAAAGCCATCATATCTGCCTATAGCTTACCTTTGTATCTGAGCAGCCATAATAAAACAAGACCAACCTGTGTGGGCTTCTATTGCTCATAGTTCACAGCAAGTACAATTATGTGCCAACAAAACACACTCTCAAATGCTTCCAAATGTCCCATTAATGTTCAGATCTTTATTTCACTGCGGTGGACACATGTATTTTTAAACTGTGTTACAGGTCACGTCTAATAAAATAATCCCACCAGTCAGCACCCAGAAAGGCGGATTTTAAAGCAGAGCATTCAGAGAAGCAACGCAATGACACACTGAAGTAACACCAATAAACATTTCAGTATTCTGTTTATTGAAGACCTTACGCATATACATTCATATCATTATTACTTTTACAAGACAACGTAGCAATCCTTACAAGCGCAAAGAAGGGAATGCAGTGAGGGACGAAATAAAAGAACGATAACAAACAACGACTACACTGAAACAGAGTTTCTTTAAATGTCACGTATGCTCAGATTTCTTGCATACAATTTCATATATCCATTATTGGCAGTATAATATAATAGGCCTACATTTCCAACCCTTACAACCACAAATAGGCTGCGGAATGCGATATTGTACAAGACGATCAATAACAGAAAGCACTATTATATATCGATAAGGGATCCTAAAATAGGATGCGAATAGTAAGATGTGTAATTTCATTTTACAAAGTTATACACGAGTACAAGGTAAGGAAAGGGATGACACTGAGCACGTTGCAAGGAGCAAGTACATTAAGTAGGCCTACAGGCCCATGTCCTTCCACCATGATAATAATAATATTAATAATAATAATAATAATAGTAATAACAATAATAATAATAATACATTCTTTGTAGAAGTTTGTGTCAAAAATGTTTTAGGTTGTGTTCGCATTTGATTTGTTCAGGAAAAAAAAGTATAAAAAAGTCACCTTGAGAAAAAGTGGCCCGCAGAACATGACTTATAGCTATTTCACATCAATAACATGCTGCAAATACATTTCACTGCTATAGCTTACTCATTATACATTACAGATAATGCACTGCATTCACCCCCGAATTAAGGGAGCACAGATGTAGGCCTATTATTATTATTATTAAATGTTTTATTTTCTACATATTTATTTTCATTTGGAGCACCAAGTTTCACAAATGCTCTTTTTAGGCGTACAAACTAATCCCACCTCCCAGGTGCAACTTTTGGCGGTGTCATTGTTTAAACAAGTGGGCCTAGAAATGTTCACATACTGTTGATTAATTCCATCAAAGATTCTCGCGAGTTACTTGAAGAATATTCTATTTTTTCACAATCTGGATGTGGACTTTTAATAGCAGCTCAAACCCGTATTCAAACGGTGATCTCAGTCAAATAAAGAAATGCAACTCATGCAAGATTTCTGTGGTTGTTGTTAAGACAAGTTGAAAGGTAATAAAAGTAAGAAAAATAGGCTACCTTTAGAAACTTGTTAGCACATGAACAAAGTCATGACAATTACTTTTTCAATGCGCAGTCATAAACATATCTATATGGATTTCGTTGCGGTTGTAGTCCTCCCTCTCCCCATGCAGACCCCCAGACTTCCTGCCCGTGACCGTGAACGTGTCCACAACGCCTGACAAAAACTATGGAAAGGAGATAAGGGTGATTCTTCTCTGACCCAACAAATGTGACTGTGTAAGTATTAAGCAACCGTGAGGGAGATTCTTCTTAATCAGTTCGTAACCTCAAAGAAATTACTGCGCGGATGCGGCACCAGCCTGTCTGTCAGGCGTCTGTGTCCTTAGGACTTCACTGTTATTTTTTTAGGCCTATTTTGAGATTTCACAAAGTGGTCCCGCTCCCTCTTTATTTTCTCTAACCAAAACGGGAACTAACGGAAGTTTGTCATTATGTGTCACCCCAGACACACAGAGAAACATTTTGACCTACACGCTTTGGCGTGATACTGGGTTGCACATTTTTTGCATGGCTTACAATTAGAGCGAAGACTATCTCTTGACATATCATGAAAACCAAGAGATGCATCTTGCACAGAAAACACATCCTCACAGCTTTTTGTGCGATTATACCAAACATGAAGCCAGTCTCATTGAGAACAGCTTTGAATGCCACATAATGGCTTGTTTTGGGCTTGTGTGGCCCGCACCTTTGAGAAAAAAAAATCTGAAAATGTTGTAATAATTGCCTGCGATGTAAAAGATGGATAGATGAGTGCATGCACCGAAGAAGACCTAAGGGAGCATAGAAGGCTTGGCTTTTACTGCCTATCGATTCACCTTCTGCCGCATCTCTAAAAGTAGGCCAAAGCTTGCTCCCTCAGCATGAGTCTCTTCTTCTTCATCCTGCGGTTCTGGAACCAGATCTTGACTTGTTGGTCGCTGAGGTTCAGACGGTCGGAGAGCTCCCTCCGCCGCTGCCTGGTAATGAACTCATTTAGCATGAATTCACCTTCTAGCTCAGCCAGCTGAAGTTTGGAATACGGTTTGCGCTTCTTTCTGGTCCGAGTGTGCATCGGGTACCACGGGGCACCTGGAGGAGGAGGGGGAGGAGGAGGAGGAGGAGGAGGAGGAGGGGAGGGGGATGGGGGGGTGCATACTACGGATTAGTCACCACAGTAGCAAAATCACGGTCACCTCCAAGGTTATGAGGAGCCTACAGGGGCGCCAGTTGTCAAAGGAAAGCTTGGATACTATAGGCAAAGTCAATTTCATTTCATTTAGCTTAGACTGGAAATCACTCCCTAGATTCTATCTACAAGTCAAACTGCATTACAGTGAAATAGCACAAAGTTTTTCTAGAAATGTGGGAATCAAGGGAATCAAGACAGTATTTCAAAAGCTAAGAGAAGATTTCTGTGTTTTGCCTATGGCCTCAGATGTAGGGATTCTGTTTTATATTAGGATACACAGACCCGATGCCCCTGAAAGCTGTCACTTGCTCCATACACAACCAAACTGGATTTGTTTTGGTCTCCCCCACCCCCTGGGCTGCCTGCACATATATGATCTCAGATCTAATTTCCGGACCACCAGGACCCCTCGAATGGTGGATGTATTTTTCATAAGTGTTTTATCTTTCAGCCTCCTATTGAGACCACCAGTATACAGCGGTTTGTATCACAGGAAGTTTTATTGTTGCAGTTAAAGTAGCATTAACGTGATAATTAAGCCGTACTTGCAAATACCCCTGCTTATTTGCGAGTTTCAGAGCATATTAAATGACTCTTGAGTACACAGCGACAGATATTAATTCTGTTTACGAGTCATTAAAAAGAAAACTCTCTATTCGATGCAGTCAACCAAAGCGGCTCACCCCTTTAAATCACTGCACTAATTTGTGTACACAAAGAGCAGCAGTGACCCAAAATCAACCATCTATGAGCCTGAAACACACAGCCTCATCTGAGCTGGAGAAATACAATGACATGGCTGACTGTTTACTCTAAAGCTGCTGGGCAATATGATTTGGTGAGGTTATCTATAACTCCACACACACAACCACGTTGCGCGTGGAGTATTTTAGGGCAACCCCTAGCGGCGTTTGTACACCACGCAAGCATCCTGCAGGCTAATCTAAGATGCAAGTTATGCATCAATACAACGAGCTCCAGTGATGATTTGATATCGCAAATGTGCGCTATGTGCAGCCATGTTATATAATAACGACAGACACAGCATTTGTTTCGTATTATTGTGATTAGAAATAATAACACCCACCTCCGCCTGCTGCTATGTTGCTTGAATGGCTTCCCGGTGACACCAGGGTCTGTGTGTCGCTGGATGAAGGCTTGCTGCCTTCGTTGAGCAGAGAGGAGCTGGAGTCGGACTCCATTGACTGACAGGATGGCGGGTCTTGCGTTAGCTGCTCGGTCCCATAATCATATTTGGAAAAGGCGGCAGTGCTGCCAATTCCACTGTGCATCCCGTGGTCAGATGTTAGGGATGATGTGTCTCTCGCCCTATCCTCACGTTTGAGGCTGCTGCCACCTGAACAGGTCTCCCTGTTCCCGTTGCCGTTGTTATAATAACATTTACCCTCTTCTGGTCTGGTAATTTCACACGACCGATTGAAAGAAGGGTTAATAGACACGGGGCTGCTAAAGTAGGATTGAGAGTATCCATTGCACGGCTCCGAAGGATTCCACGGAAGGGAGCAAACATTGTCCCTTCTCGGGTAGGAGAGAGACGGTAGCCCCGCCAGTTGTCCCCCTGAGGCTCTAAAATTCGGAAAGTAAAATGTGTCTCCAGTGTGGATGTTTACCAAAGGTCCCACAAACCCTGGATTAAGGAGATTATGCTCGCCCATTTCCGCGGGCCCGACCAACAGCTTCTAGTTTATTGCAATCTGACATTTAACATAGTTAAACCTGGAGGGGCGCCTGATTGGTCATCCTCAAACCACGTGTCCAGGCTAACTTCTGTTACACATGGTACCACCCACTTGGTCCATCTCAGACAAAACAAAACATTAACTTCTGTATTACAGAGGTTTATATGCTTTTTAAAAATACTATAAAGCTTTTATTAAAAATGTAGAATCTTGTTTTTCTTCACTTGAGTCATGCTGAGTCCAAAAGGAGCCCAGGCTGCTTCTCCTTTTACACTTGTACAACTGTCCATGGCCTCGTTTAATATCTTTATAAGCTGGCAAAAGTTGTTTAAATGCTATTTCTTATGAAAACTATTTTTCTTGAAGGAGAGGGTGCATATGACATCCTGTTTTCTAGCAAATTATGGTTGAATTCCATGTCATATAAAGCTGTGATGTCCCAATTTTACAAGCTTGTTTTAAGAAAAGACTGATGCTCATTGCCGCACTCTACTCATATTTACAGTAACGGGGTCAGCAGGTTGAAGCCACTGGCTCTGTAAAAGAGGACGATATTCTACAAGGTTACTTTAAGAGGGTATATTTCACATAATATTCTCTAGTACACCTCACATGAACAACTTTAACAGATACCTCCAATAAACGTTCGCAGCCAAACTCTGGTGGGATTGTTATACCTCTCACAATTCTTTTATATGAATTTTACAAGATATCAGAGGGCACTTAACTGATTCAATCAGCCGAGGGTCTCCCTGCTTTATATCTCGCTAATTAGTTGATTTGTAGATGCAGTTCTGAAGACAGTGAACAAATATGTGATATGCCATGATCTAGTCATTCGCTGCTTTGACACAAAAAAAAAAAAAAAAAAAAAAAACTCCTTATACACAGAAAACTTTTTTCTTTTTCCACAGTGCACTTTTTTCTGCAGAAAAACGATGTGCACAGGATTCGGGCACTCTGCCAACAACTGGCGCAAGAAATTTCTAATGTGGTCTTTGGTCATCAAACTGGCCAACCATCATCCTCAAACATATTCTTATGACTGACCTGTGCCTTCTGCCTTCCTCTCCCGAGTCCACAGACTACTCGTTAATTGAAAGAAAAAATCTAGGAAGAACTTCCAAACGTTTATAGCTCTCTATATTATATCAGTCCAGCATTAATTTTGAAATCCCTATTTCCCTTTATAAATTCATAATTTACCACCGCCCACTCTCGCCTACATGTAAGAAAGACAAAATCAATTTATGGATCTCAAAAGTTGTCATAACTCAGCAGAGGGGATTGCTTATTTCTCAGTTATGGCACTTAAAAAGTGTGACCACATGAAGGGCAAATAGTTTGACTCATCATTGGTACGGAATTACAACAAGAAAAAAGAAAAAGAAAAAAAACTCAAAGCATAACCAAGCACACACGGAACTCGCCGTCAATCCACTCAAGTTCAGGACGCAGTCACGGTGAGTTGAACTTGATATTGAACTCAAATACTCAATTTAAATAACTAAAGTGTAAATTTATATCAATAAAAGAGAACAAACATATAACAGCCTTTTAGGCTGTAGCAGCTCAAAGTGAGGGCTAACAACTCTTGTCATAAAAAATAATGTAGATATATTTCCAGCTGCGCCGAGAGCCATTTGTCTGATTTAAAAAGCAACCTATCATGTTCTTAACATGACGCCACGAAAAAAAATAAGAAGCGAGTCCAAAGGAAAAGTAGGTAAAAGTACTGATTTCCTGAATTGATAACTAATCTCATGACGCTGAGGATTAACAGAAAGGTGCAGGGTTACGACAGTTTGCACATGCGTGCTGAATGGTGTGTTAGTTGCGTGCCACAAATTTGCCAATGAAGTGTTATGTGAGAACATTAGCATTCACTTAAACATTGGTTTGGGGGCGACGTGCAAGTCAGGCAATATTTGATAGCTGTGTCCGTCACTTGTGACCATGTATCCTATCTAACCCAAAGGCCCCAGGCCTTGCTCCAGCCCTAAATAGAAAGAAATATATCAAATGTTTGAACTGGAGAAGCTCCTAGAGTTCCGTTGCGGTTTCATTCTGTCCCCTGGACTCATTGCTTCTCCTATCACTGCACATTCTAGTATCTAGTTAGTCAGTCTCGCAATGCAGCACAACATCAATCCAATATAATATCTTGTGCCACAGTCTTATGAGGAACATTGGGGTGTCTGGCTATCACGTCACGGCTTCACGTGTTATTACAACAGTTGCCATAATGAGTGAGTAAAGTGTAGGCTTAAGTCGCCACTTTACCTCGGAGAAAAGAGGCCATGTGTTGCGCCTCCTTGCCTCGTCTCTCCACGCCTCCGATCCACGACTCACTCTGATCCGCATTTCTCATTCAAACAACTGCTCGTCTGTTCAGTGCATCTTTAGCTCAGCGATGATGTCATATCTGACCGTGAGCTACAGGCCTTGTGCTCTCGTTTAGCAAAAAAACGAATCTCTTCTGTTAAAAAAAGAACTTGGTAAAGTAAGCATATAGCACTGTCAAGGTCACTGTCTAGTACACTGTCTGCTCGATATTGAAATTACCCTCCTGGAATCCACTGGTCCTGTCCAGACAGGGCAATAGCCTAAACAAAGGGCTTTTCTTCCCTTTTTCTCTCTTTGATTCTCTGCAGGCAGGTTGCCACAGTTATAGCCTTGTGCAACCCTTTTAAAGCTTCCTTCAAGGAAAACAAACCACCAAGGGAAGCCTAAAGAACCCACTAAAGTGCTAATGTTTTAGCTGAATGGTTTGGCTGATCTTCGTCATTTGTTTACTTCAACAAACGATATTTAATGCGGTTTTGCTACATAAATAACTTAATGCATGCGCACAAACCCGAGGAGTGAGTATTTATGATTTTACTTAAAAGTTAAGAACTCATACGAATCTGAAAAATACCACTAATATTACAATATTCTAACTTATCAATAAAAAAATAGGGTACAACACACATTTATAGTCCACCAGTCTGACGAAGTCTGCGCTAATTAAACATCGCAGACCAGAAACTATGGTGAGGACTTACAGCGTCACTCTATGGATACAAACATTTGAACTTGACCGTCACTTTGTATTAAGTTATAATGAGAGGAGTTAAACCAGCCTAAAATGCTTACAATTGAAAATATTCAGCTTTGTTCATTAATTGATTTAATTTGATATTTTCCCGATTTAATTTCCAGTGCTGAACCTGCAAATTTTATCCCATATGTCCGTGTGTGTGTGTGTGTGTGTGTGTGTGTGTGTGTGTGTGTGTGTGTGTGTGTGTGTGTGTGTGTGTGACAGAGATATATAATCAAGAAAATCAAATGCTCACACTGCTCATTAACTGTAGCCTCACATGCATTCACGATCAATAAATTATGACTTTTCAAACCAAACCTGGCTCTTGTCTTCAGCTAGTTTGAATTTTATTCTAAAGCGCTATACCACAACGCAATTTTTCAAATAACTGTGCGTTCAAGTGTGTTCAAGGTGTTGTTAACGCCACGTGTGCCAAAATGTAAAAGAAAGAAAAATAAATAAAACAACTGAACATCGAAACCCTGGTTATTTGTCTTGTCTTAAACTGCCCTGACATGTGACTTCCTGACTGTCGGATATATACCCCAACAGTAGACATATTAAAATCATAAAAAATATGTCTTCAATGCATTAATGTAAAAATTAATATAATCACAAAACAGCTGAGGACGGTTAGCAGAGACATGGCTTCAGTTATAACTTGTGTGTATTTGCTGTCCCATCCACAATAAGCGGCCCTTTATAATTCACAGCTGGATTAAACTTTGCACTGAAATAATAAGGACTGTCAACTCGATATTTCATGAATGGCGTATTGTCAAACGCAGTGAAAAAAAGAGTCAACCCTAAACTGACAGCGTGACAGCGAAAAAGAGCAAATTAACTGAACTAAAATAACCCTAAACACACAGCTGCAGCACTTCCTGATATTTTCCTCTGGTCACCACCAGAGGTTATCAGCCCCCTGTCTCATGTCTCTCTGGCTGACAGAGGCCTGCTGCTTTGACGCCTCCACACACAACCAAAGGCTATGCAACTTTTCCTACATCATATGTTTGCAAGTTAAATAAGAGGCTAATCAAGGTGTCAAGAGTCAGAAAATAGTTGAAGAGATGCTATCTGGTTAAATTATCTTATTCTGGCTTTGCCTTTGTTCGGCACAGGAAATGTTATTCACGGATATGCAGCCGATTTGTTTACTAAAGGTGAGTAGTAGTAGTAGTAATAGAAGTAGGCTATGGCAAGCAACAACAAAACAAAAAGCCTTAAGGAATAGACTATTGCAGTGCAGGGCAAACGGAACATACTTTCAGATTTTAATATTTAATATTTGGACATACATCTATTAGGAATATATGTACGTGAATATTCCCGTAAATCTTGTGTGAATTATATTTTGTATTCTTTCTTAAAGTAAAATTAAATACTAATGTAATTTCACAAACAAAATTGGCCTGTTGAAATACACCAACGTTTGAAAATTATTTTCATATTCTATCGGTCTCATCATATTATGCTGGTCGAGATTAGCATTGTTAGGTGGCAAATCTTCTCTCACACATTTAATGTGCTACTGCACAACTTTGACAAATTTAACATTTGTGTTATAATGTGCGAAAATATCAGAAGATCACGCAGGCGTTTGGAGTTAAAATACTTCTATCTAAAGCAGTTTTCTCTTCCATCGCCGCTGCGCGACATTCACTTGGAGGAAAACAGTCACTTTAAAAAAAATGAGGCAGCTACTAATCCGCCTGTGAATGCGTGTTATTCCTCATATTTCACGTTAGTTTGGGCTGTCTAATGCACAGCCTTTGTCGTCAGCTAAAAAGTCCTAAAGCAATGTCCATGTAGGCCTACTGCCATAGTAGGAAGAAAATGGCCATACCTTTAAACGCTATACTGTGGGCGACGTCGTATTATTATTTCCTCTCGCTGTGTAGACAGTATGGCTGCTTGCTGCGGATTACTGGTGTTGGTGTGAGACGTCAAAAGTCCTACCTGTCCTTCGTGGTCAATAACACACACCTCATGATGAGTGCATGAAACTATTGGTAGTTCCAGAGGCATGGCCCAGAACAACTGCTTTTACAGGACTTCTGCAAAACACAAAAGAATAGAGCCCAAATGTTAATGCAAAGCTCTGAGTGATGGTCAGAAATGCAGGTCAGAGGATATCGGTGCACTTCCCCTTTTTATGTATTTATGGCATGTCATTAAGTCCGGCTGTCTAGACAGGGAAATAACACCTTGTTTGCCTACAAACAAACCGCCAGCATTGGTGTCCGGCCCCCTATTTATTATTCACAATCTGCCGTGATGTCAAGGTCAAAGTGACTGCATAGTCATGGTCAAGGGTAAATCTGGAGACCCAGAACTTTCCACACGGATTGAAAATCCAGGAACCAGACAAACAAAAAGTTGAAGTGTGACGGCTTGGATTGTAATCAACCACCTCCAAGAGATCTGAAGAAGCTGGAAAAAGTGACACAGTCCAGCCAATGACTCGCCTACAGAGAAGTTGAAACAAAAAAAACAAAAAACAAAAAAGCAAACGTCGCACAATAACTGCTATTTCAGCTTGGCTTTGAGAACAGAGACGAAACCCGAATTATCTAATACTTAAGGCCTTCGACGTCAATTAATTTTACAAAAGAAAAAAATGAAACCTTATTTATATTCATTTGAAAATTAATACATGCCAAGATTTATTCAGATTTTAAACTGAAATTACAGAGTTAGACAGACTTAAATAAATAAATAAATACAAACATTAGAGGAAACCAAATGTAGCCTATCTAAAACTTTAATTTTCAAAATTATCATTTTTCATAACTGCAACTGAAGCAGTCTAACTTTGGAGAGATTAAGGCCTATATACGTAAGGGGGAAAAACAGTGTCTGCATAGGGGGGGAAAACGTCCTGTATGCACACACGGAGTAGCCATACTAAATATGTGAATTGGCATTATTTGTGAACAAAACTTTATAGACGTGATCCTGTGTGTGCGCGCACGCGGATAGTCACTATTCATGTATGTTTAGAAAAGCAAAATCATTGGCTGACGAATGATTTCTCAAGTTCAATGCAAAAGTCACCTGTGCTTTTTTACCATGCTGACACACAAGTGTTAGCAGGATCAACCAAAAATACGCATGTGGCTGCATGTCGCATCATTATTGCAAATGTATCATACATTTACGCAAGCATGATTCACCTTTCTAATCCATATACTGTATGTGTTGCTGATGTCTTATAGAAGGTATGGCGAGTTAAATATGAGCAAAAACTTGTAGATGCACTGAACGGCTTGGGAGAAAGAAAAATGTTCATTGCGTTGTCATAGGGTGCGGCTTTTTAAGGTTCATACTGTCAAACAACTTATCAATACCTGTGGAATACAGGACTGACAACAATATCCTGTGGTGAACCGGTAAATGTTCTGGTGACGTCTGAGGCACAAATCCCTTGATTGGCGCGTTTGCTGTGCTTCTGCCAAGTAACCGGGAGCCAAATATCTCTTTGGTAATAATTCTGATTAAAATGCGATCAGTTCAAGGGCAAAGTGGGACAGATTTGGTCATAGCGAGTATCTCTCCCTAACCCGCGAAATATGTTTTTCTATACGGATCCATTTGAAATATCAGATTCTGCAGGCCGAAGCACTTCTATCTGAAAACAGACACCATGATTCATTTTGTTTGCAAGTGTCAGATAAGTATCAGCGCTGCTGCCCACTAAACATGCATAATCACTGTATCATCCCCTGTTGCCATTAACAAGACTCCAGCATGTCCAATAGTAAGTCTTAATCAAGCACTTTGCGACATCAAACCTTCACTCGTCCATCCGCTGCTGATGTTATAGACTCAAACTGAAATTGCAAGGCGACAGTGGTGAGAGCTTTTGCTGCTTAATAACAGCAGTGTAATTTGAAACGAATGGAAATGCTGCAAGGATGATGGCTGATTGACTTGAATATCTGAACATTTTCATAATCATCATTTATTTATGAAACACGTTACCAGTACGTAATTCAACAGCACAATAAAGTTCACATACTGCACGAAAGTAGAAATTACAGGCTCCGTACAAGGCGTGTCATCAGCTCCAATGCTACACTAACAAAGACAAAACAAAGTAAAACGATTGTGCATTTATGTGTAATACTCACTGACTTTTAATGGTTTACAATCATTCCAGTTGCATGACAGAATCCTTCACCGATTAAGGAAAACATACAGGTTTTGGGATATTCCAGTTTACAGTTCTGCCATACTAGATAATATGAATTAAATAATAAAAGGCATTGCACTATACAGATTAACAACATAGCAGCCTTTGTTTTACCCCAGGCTTAATAGAACATGCCCCACACAGAGGAACATAGCTTTTGAAATTCAGAGGAAACCTCAAAAAAGAGGATTCTTTCTCCCGAAAGTCCTCCCTGTGAGCTTTTTTGTTGACGCTGCGTAAGTCTCAAGTTCAACGTGTCATTTAGCCATAACAATTCTTGTCCATATGGCAAATTTCTTTCTATAAATGACACCAAACGAAGCGTCTCCTCTGTTTTGATCTGCCAGTTGCAAGTCTTAGAAATGTCATCAGTCCTTTTGAGATTTGGCTTGGAAAAAAAAAACAAAGAACAGAAAAACACGCAATACTTGTCTTTGAAATACAGATATCGTTTTAAATATTATATATTTATATATGTACATTCATATAAAACAAATGCGAAGTGAATTTTCAATATTTTCACAGTTTTTAGAGCATCCTCTCTAACTTGAAAACAGGGGGCGTGGTGGCATGGTCGATGGAGATGGTGGAACTTAAATTAAAAAACACTCAGCCAAAAATGTTTTTCAGCCACGATTTTCGATGCAAGAGGTAAACATATGGCGTGATGTTTTTGGAAGGTATGAGTTGCAGTTTGAAGGAGGTCGTTGATCTTATCAAGTGGTGTGCATGTGATTGTTCTTGGATTTACTGACAAATTTCTTCTCCTTGACTCGCCGGTTTTGGAACCAGATGGTGACTTGACGCTCTGAGAGGTTGGTGCCGGCCGAGATGCGCCTTCTCTTGTCTTTGGTGATGAATTTGCTGGCTGCATACTCTTTCTCCAGCTCCTTCAGCTGAATCTTGGTGTAAGGGACCCGCTTTTTACGCCCACGACGGTAACTGCTGACCTCAGGCTGCAATGGCACGACATCTGTGAGAAAAAAGAGGAAATCACAGGAAAATATAAGGATGTGCACAGAATCATCGCAATGTTTCACTTAACAAAATCAAGCAGCACTGCAGCTGTCAGGACCAGTCTGCCCCTGGAGTAGACTGAGAAATGCTCGAGGTTAAACACTGACTTCAGCAGATTGATAAATAAGAAATAAATAAAAATGTCAAATAACCCAATTAAATTCTGAATTTGCGCAATTCTCTCTCTCCCTGTGGGGGGGTGGATGTGCGTGTGTGTGAGAGAGAGGGAGAGAGAGAGCGCCTGTGTGTGTGGATAGAGAGGGGGTGGGGGATGGGGGGTACGCGACAGAAATGTTGATGCAGTCAAGATCTCAGGTGTACTGCACCTGACATGTAGGAACGAGTGAACCAATGTAGGGCCACTAGGCTACACTGCGATGGATGTGATGTTTATATCTGCAGATTAACAGTCACTATCCAGTTACAGCCACTGCAACTGTTCATTATTTCCAGTGCCACTGATCTTTTTCCCCCTTCGCGCTTGTCAATACTTAATCTGTTGGTTGCTTATCTACTAAACTATAAACTATACAACAAACCTTGTTAATGGTATCTTAGATAAATCTCTGGTAGATGGCCTCTGTTTAATTAAAGTGCGGGGGAGATGTAAGTATAAACTATACTAGAAGTCTCAGTGTGGAAGCAACAGTCTGATGGCGCTGATTACAAAGCGCAGAAATCTAGTAACTAAACTGATAACAAATAAGAACTTAAACTTCTGAAAGGCGATAAATTGTGTCACACGTTATTTACGTAAACGTTCTGAATTTTTTTTAAACTATTGACTGATTTTTCTTAATTTTTACACTATGTTTTCATGTGTGATCTTTGTAAATCTTTTAAAACCCACAAAACCTTATGGCAGGGGATACCTCATCCTATTTGTTCAGGTAAGCAGAGTACTGGATTACACCTCTCCGCCAAGGCTGGAGCTGAGAGCAAGACAGCCAATGAGAAACATGACAGGACAAGTATGGCAATACCTTGAGAAATAGTGGCAAGCTGTGAGACATGAAGCCTTTTTACCCCCGTGTCATTTTACAGTCAGTGGTTGAGAATGTTTCTCCAGAAATTGTGTGTATAGAAGACTGTGTTTTCGTAATTCAAGCCAAAGGATATTCCCGCTATCTTCATCATGCTACACTTCTATGCATCACATACTCCTTTATATGAACCAATTAAGGACACCCTTCATTGTTTTTGTAGGTGTAGCTCCATTTTAAAGCAAATTAGTTATGTGACTGTGTGCGCCAGTTTGAGTATAGCCTATATATGCCTGTGGAGGTAGATGGAAGACATGGAAATCGCGCGCTTGTGTTTTTGCGCATGTGTGCGCGCGCATTTGACTGCGTGCCCGTGCTTGCGTGGCTTGCTCATGTGTATTTTCAATATAAAGGGGGGCAAATGTTGTGTGGGAAGTTCAGACGAGATCTGAGAACATTCACATCCATGAAATTAAAATACTTACAGATTGCACAAAGATAATAAACCCTTGCGGTAAAAGAAGCAATCTAGTAAACACTCTGTAAACTGCATACTGGTTGGGCCCCAGTGTCCATTATCAGATATCATGCATGTTGTGTGATAGTAAGTAAAGCTAAAGGCGAGCCTGAATTATATACAGTGAACTGATAAATGGTTGTGAACAGGTTGTGTAATATGAAGCCGGGGTCCGTGTGCAAGACAAATGTTTGAGAAATGAATCCTGATATGCAAAAGACTGAACACATCTGTGGACGCAGAGATTTATAGGTATAGAATCCAAACACAGTAGGCTAGCTTAATCACTATATAGTCAAACAGAGGGCAAAGGTTTGCGTTGGTGTTCCTTTCTATTCTACGTGACTGAAACTCGTCATATGACTTCAAAGAGAGAGAAAAAACCTAAATAACTGCAGACAGCAAATGTTCCGTTGCTGAACTTATATTAACCGTTAAAATGCCTTGCAGCTGAAAACTCCTTGAACTCACATTTATGATTGTCATTTTTATGCACAGTACTAAGAAAATGCATGACCGTTTGTTTAGTGTTAAACTGAAGAATATGGCTGCCTATGATCCTAGAGTACATAAAGAACATTTCATAACTGACATGGGGATTGACAGTCGACTGTTTATTCCGCACATTTAGTGTTTCCCTGACTTCCTGACGAGTTGATATTGACACTTTAAGACAATAAAATCCAGATACAAAGCAATAACATCTTAGGACAGAAAAAATATCTTAAGAGCCTGTATTAAAATAGTTTTCTGAATGTGATGACATAGGCATCAAAAACCTATGAGTCGCTGAACTAACATGAATTCAAGCCTGTTGATAACTACTTTAAAAAATGAAAATGAATTTTTCCATACCTGGGAAGGGTGATTTCCAAAGATGAGTTGACTGCGTTTGCTCTTTGGAGCAGTACACCTGCCCATCCCAGCCATTGGAGAGAGCCCAGTGCTGGTAGCCCTCCATGGGGATCAACGCGTCGTGCCGCGGTTCAGGATGGGCACTGATACTAGGCACCACCGACACGTCGAGGTATCCTGGGACAGCCTGATAAGAGCTGGCGAAACTCGGGTAGAAGGCAAACTCTTTCGCCCTGGAAGACAGTTCTTCGGTAGGCAGCGCTGTGCTGGGCTCGGCATATTTTTCTGCGGGATGGTATGAGCAAGGCTTCTGCTGCAAGTTCACGTTGTGCGAATGAGATAATCTACAGCCGTAATATGGGTTTCCAAAGGGATAACCGTAGCTCAAAGATGCACTCGATGATGTTTGGGGAGCGGGACACTGCCGGCCGGTGTCTGGGGAGGAAATATCCGAGTAGACGGAGCCCTGGTGGGTCGCTATGGTGCCAGAATGTCGTCCTAGCGCGGGGTGCGACATCAGGTCCCTGCAGTGGGTCGCAGGGCAATTACCGCTCAGTCCCTCCATTGTTTGGCTTTTATTCTGGTTGTTTTCATTCGGGCTTTTTTCATAAACGTACATCAAGGTGTCCGCCCAGCGTGGATGCAGAACCAGCGAAGTCGTCATATCAGGGGCTGCCGATGCTTTTTAAAAGTCGACTACTCCAAGACGGACACCTCATTTCCAACTACATTTTACACCAAGCGCATGCGCACACAAGGCCCTCGTGTGTCCACTTCATTAAGAATCTGGCACGTGATACGCTAACAAGTCCTATGAGATTGGGCTTGTGAGTTGGAGCAGAGCAGCCCTTTAAAGACCCACTGCCTCATATGTCACAGTTTTTTCCTGCAGAATACCGAGTCATATCATTGGCTTAAATCACCTAGACCCGCACTCTTAAAGGGGAGTTTGGATACTTTCAAGATTGTGGCAAACGAAAACAACCTGTGAAATTTGGCCGACTCCGAGGACTGACAGAGAATATAATCGGCTATGATACATGTCACAGTTGGTAGCCTACATGGGAAATAAAATTTAAAAAATACATATTTCTAATGAACTCTCTTCAATTTATCTCTCAACTTGTTTTCTGAAGCGCTGCAGCGAAAACTTGCGTGTGTGTGAGTCTCTGTGTGAGAGAGAGAGAGTGTGTGTGTGTCTTGTTTACTGCTGGGTGGAGGCGGTATGTTTGATTATTACATGTAGTGTAGTAATAAACAAAAAACGATTTAATCTGTAATCCCTGGTCTGTAGTCAATTTAATATCCATCATATAAAATGGAAAATACAGTGTTGTCTCTGCAAATACAGATTTGTAAACAGTCCAATCTTATCAACACTCCTTTTTTGTAGGGCGCATCTCCTTTAAACCGTATCTAACTTCCACTGGGTCACCTATTAATATGCTGAGATGCTGTGACTAAGCCTGGTAGTGGAGTGTTACTTTTCAGCAGGACATGATAACCATGTTCACTAATAATGTTGCCTTTCAGGTGTTGATAGCGTGGAAGCTAAATAGAGCATATGAGAACTTTTTGGCATGATGTGGTTAGTTTTTAATTTAGGCCACTCAGGTAAAAAGATACATATTATCTTTGGGTGTGTGTATCCGTGTGTGAGTGTGTGTGAAATGCAGAACTAGGAGTTTCAGTATTTGCAAAGTTGAGAGTCGTTTTAGCTCTGCAGTGAGAGCCACAGGACAAGGTGATAGCCCCACCAGGTAAGATATCATCTGTGCGCATTACATTTCACTACAAAGTGTATAGGCTGTATTTAACATGAATTAATAATTACATTAATAACCTACGGTGAATAATTACCTCAAGCAATTTAATATAAACACATTCCGCAACATGTTTGGGCACAGATATGCTCCATCCTAATATTCTCAGTTAGGCCCAAAAAGCTTTTTAAACCCTAACGTGACAATTAAAATAACCATTAAACGACTTCATGTGATGTTGTGTATGGGTTGTTCAGTCATACCATACAAGTGGATGCTGACGCTTCCAGGCGAAAATCAGAACAAGGGCCGCTTTCAGCAGGACTGTGGACTTTATTTAATTAGACAGCATGGCAGAGATGCGTAGCTTTTCCTCTCTGGAAATCTTGGCTCCACTGTTTCACTCGCGTCCTCTTATTTGAAGGACCGGACAGTGGATTTTCAAAAATACTAAATTACTCTAATTCATCTCGTGACCCGGCCCTGCATCACAGCACTTGCGAGATTCTCTATTCCTCTCCTTTTAAGCACCAGTTTAAAACACTTATGGGATGATAGTTATTTCAAAATTGGCTATTTTTTCAGTGTGGAATATAACCGATGGGGTAGACCAACGAAGTATCCACAAAACATGCTTTTTGTGATGCCAGCCCCATGAGTCACTGAGCAAGCCACGAGCTGCCCCATGCACGAGGGGAGCCTAGTTAATCAACATTTTTGCACTTCTGAGCTTCCCTGGGAATAATCAGACCACCTTTGTGTATTTGTAAGTGAGGAAGCTAAGTCCCCTGTCCTTCCTCGGGCAGAGGCTATAGTTCTTTTGTCTCAAGGAAATTACAGCTACGAAGGGCTCATCCAAACGGCAGCTGCACGGAAGTCCAAGGTCAAGGTAAAAAAAACGCAGACAAACAGGGTCGTAATCAGAGTCTAGACAGACAAGAATGAACTTCACACTAGAGTATGCATGCAAACTAGCTGTTATTTAGAGACCCTCACTCTAAAATATTTGCTGTGTGAAGAGAGGGAGAGAAGCCCAAATAATCCCAAGTGTTTTATTTTAAAGGACCAGGAATCTGACAGATTTCTTTTGCGCAACAGGAAACCGACTATTTCCAAACGAACATATTTTCCATGTAAGCTCAGACTTAAGGAGATGAGCTGTTTTTTTGCGATTTACAAAAGAGAGCATGTTATTATTAGTTGAGTGGATTTTGTTTTCAGCTCATCTTAGTTCCACATTATCTCCAAATGTTTGCTGACTATGGCAATAGTTTCGCCCTGAGGAATATACGGATGATGTAGCGCGGTTGTAATGGGCGGCAAAGTCTCACACATAATAGTTACAGTTGTAAAAATTTAGAAAATAAAAAGATGCAGATTTTATTATGTTACATTTTATGTTGCAATAACCACAAATCACGCTTTAAACCAGCTTGTGGTTTTCTCCTCAACTAAAAAAATAATATCTAGATTATTTTTATATTCTTATAATTCATGTTTCAGGAAAAAGAAAAATAATAAACATCTTTCATAAAGTGGCAAATACAGAATTCAAAGATAAAGTACTTACTCTTTTTAACTTTTACAGGAACTAACATAGGCCAAATGAACATACACTTGTACTGAGAGAAGACACATTATCTTAATATTAAATCATTGTGTGTCTGGCGCATTTCCAGCATAACAAATATTGTGAGGCTGACACTTACACAGCAGCTCTACAGCCTTACGCTACAAACATGCGAGCGACCATTCTGTAACCATAGGTCTACCACGCCCTGCATAAATAACGCACAATGCAGTCCAAGAGATACCAACATTTGTAGGTAATGTTTTGTTGTTATTATCTTTCAGTGACGTCTGGCAGGTTGTGGACGCACAGGTGGACTAATGAAGAATTAAATCAGTGGTTTAAAGTTCAAGCATAGCTACTCAAGTTTCACGTTCATATTTGCTGTTGCCACCCAAATATCAATGTGATCTTAAGAAACAAAATACTCCTCCACTGAAATTGACTTTTTTTGGAACCGCTAATTGATATGAAAGGTGGATATTTTCGCACCCATCAAACACCTTTAAGTTTTACTTTATGAGGCGGAGATGCTGTTGATTATAGGTTGGATATATTGTCTGTGTGTAAATTTGTAGATCTAATTAGCTTACAAAGAGAAAAGTAAACAGGAATTAATTAGCTGGGTTTAAATGTTCATTTAGTCATTATAGATTATATCACAGGTCCCAGAAAAATGGCTTTAGGCGACAGGCACAAGTGTAGATCAATAATAGAGTGTAGATTTCCATTTCTACAATATTATTTAACCCCTTCAAAAACAAAATTAAACTCGCGTACTGACAGGTAACATGCTAAAACTTTAATATGGTCGCCACTGCAACAACGCTGTCGGCACAGACGTTTACATCAATATAAAATAAAATAAAAAGTGCTGCTGTGACAGTTTTCGTGCATCAATGTAAACTTCAACTTGGTAGTCGGTTATTTCTGTGTACCTACGTCTCTAGTCTGCAGTCTGGTGGAATTCAAATGCAGGTACTTTTTTCTTACATATATTCGTCGCATTTCATCAGAAAAAAATCTTAAAGTGCGTCAAAACAATCCGCCATGATGAGAGAAATATTTCCACTGCGCTTTTTGCACTTTTTTTTTTTAGGAACTAGCCCCAGCTATCAGAATCTTGACAACCAGCCCATGATGTGTTGCTGTAAATATCTTGACAACCAGACATCATGTCCTTCCAGACAGGCCCTGTCAGACAGAGGGAGACCGTCTGATGCGGAGGTTTGTGGGGGAGGGGAAGCATCCACCCCTATACAAATGCTGCCTACCTGCGGATTCCTCCCAGGAACTGACTGCATGTGCACATGACTGAGCCAATGGATCTTAAGCAAGCAGAATATACCCCTATACGCACAGAGAAGCCTAAAGCAATGTGTCGCATTTTCTGTATTGATCATGCAGTAAAACAATAATTCCACTTAATTCAAAATCATACAGCTCTTACTCAAATAAATTGTCACAAAGACCAAAAAGAAAGTTTTGGAAACAAGTGAAATTATCATTGTCCGTTTGTTTTTGCTTTGATTTCGGAGGGTGAGCTATTTTTCCTATATAGGCTATAACACCATCCATCGAAATACCTCAATGACAAAAATGTCCGTCTTTCTTTGCAACCCCATATCAACATACCTAATGCCACAAAACAGAATCAGAAACAAATACCATTACTTCTTAAACAGTATCTCACCGTTCTGGACAATGATGCAAATCCCTGGTATAAATCTCTACAGAGGCGAGGTGGCGGTCCAAGAATGTGTTGACAGCTTACAGGTAGAGTCCGCGCCATGCATGCTGAAATCAGGTTGCTTTTACGAGTTTGCAGCCAGCTTCAGGCTTATAGCCTCGAGATCAAACCATTTCTATAATCAAAGTTAAGCATTGGGTAATTTCAATGAACTGTGGACGATGTCAACCAAAATCCCCTAACTTTACGCACTCTTAACAGTTGAATGGCCAGTCAGTCCTATAGTCATTTTCAAAATAAGGATTCAAAGATTTTAGAAAATGAACGCGTCAAACTCGTGGAATGAAACGTGGAATGAAATTTGGATCCATTTACTATTTGGACTAATTGGATGGACCAAAATCAGGCTGTAGTATATAAATCTCATAGTAAATCACGACTGGTGTGCATTTGCATCTGAGTCATGCATTTTGTATTAAGGCTTGGTGCTAATTTATCCTCCGCAAAATAACGAAATTTCACATCTTTTTAATGATTACATTACTTTATGCTGCCAGTGTGTCTATCCCTTGACCTGTGTGTGTGTGTGTGTGTGTGTGTGTGTGTGTGTGTGTGTGTGTGTGTGTGTGTGTGTGTGTGTGTGTGTGTGTGTGTGTGTGTGTGTGTGTGTGTGTGTGTGTGTGTGTGTGTGTGTGTGTGTGTGTGAAAGCGGGCTGTTGTTCACCAGGCAGGAGAGCAGAGCAGTCCACTGTCATGAAAACATTCCTACAAAACTAAAACGGCATCTCAATCTGGTGTTTTCCCGCTCTGGCTGGCTTTAATTTACGATCAAAAGTGTTCATAATCGTAAAAGCCAAGAGCATTGGTCTTCTATGCCAACATTCAGGGCTTTGGGAGACATGTGATTTTGTCCAGAAAATGCTAGACCGTGGTCTGAAATACATAACTGGGGTACTGCAGTGTTAGTGTGAGAAAAAACAAAATGAATTGGTTATAGCCCACAGTCAGTTGTGAGAGACGCTTAAACACAATTCTAACTTGCGCAGATTACTATGAACACGTAGTTTCCCATTTCACAACAAGACTCACAAATTCCAGTGCCGCAGTTCTCATAAGATCTTGCTGCATTTGCATGGGCATATTCAAAAAGGTTCAACACTGGTCTGCAGCACGTGTGGCCTGTAGCGGACACAGAGTACGGAGCATGGGAGCCTTCAGCTTTCCACAAAATAGATGTCTTACAGCACTACGATGGGCCTGTGTTTGCCAAGCAAAACTGAAATTATCTTAAGCATTCGTGAAACGACATACAGTGAATAGAGGACACCACAAGTGTCGAGTTTAGGCCGTACAGAGGTGTGGGGGGGAGTATCCCCCCTCAGACTCACTTTACACCAACACCTTCTTCTATATGTAAAATAGACTTAATCCTTATAGGAAGTTAACAGATGTGCTGTGCAGCGCATCTATGGCAAGCAGAGGCTTTAAAACGAGAGATTACGGCTCCTGATTACGGAATTCAGGAGATTTCTGTTCATGTTGGTGGAGGTGTCTATATGATAATCACCAAGAGGTTTGTCAATCTTTTTATTTTCCACTGATAATATAGTAATACTGTAATGTAGCGGCCGTGAGTTATATAGGTTGGGGGGAAGCGATGCATCACAAAGACTACCAACACTATATACTTTAGGCCTAATTTCCTCGGATTTGACTCGTTTAACCTCATCCAGAACAGGTAGACTAGAGGAGGGTGGCTGTGGCTTAACCGCAAAGTAAAGCCGGCCAGGCGGAGCCGCGCCCAGAGGACAGAGGGCAGGCTGGCAAACCACCGCTCCAGCCAGGCCAGAGTGGATTTTCAAAATACAACACAGGCTTTGCAGCCTTTTTATTTACTGTACTATCAGGGTGTTATTAAAACGTCACTACATGGCATTTGGTGCTGACAGGAAGCTACAGCCAAATTTGAGAGTTAGATATCTTGTAGCGTCATTTATGCAGCACAAAGTAGATTAGTAGTTCCCAGTTTGGAAGAAAACCCGCAGCCTGCAATCAGTAGTTTGGAAAACTATGCAGCTTGCGAGCATGTTACATTTGAATGTCTTACAATTTAGAAAACAGGCTACGCGAGTATGAACACACAAATGAATATACAATTTTAGAGATTTAATACGCTGGAAATTATAACTGCTGCATAATAATGGTCTACAATCACATATAAAACATATTTTTGTTCCTTCATATCAAGGGTACAAAGCTGAAACTGCGCAGAGCCATGGGATAATGAGCATCTGTTACGCACGGTCAATAAATGGGCTAGTTTACTAATCACAAAAATATTCTTGATCAAAGGTTTTTTTTTTTTTTTTTAAGTAAAGCAAAGCAGAAAGATATATTAACTAGGACCAGGATACCAGCATTAGGCCTATATCAAATTATGTCTCCCCATCATCCAAACGCGTCCTGTTTGATATCTTAATGTAATTTATCAACCAAGTGGCTCTTTTCAAATGTGCTCATTTAGTCTTATCGTTGTCTAAAAGTGGTCCTGCAGGAGAGAGGATCCTTCATTTTGCTGCTGCAGTCCAGAGCGTAAACCGATGAGAAAGCAGACTAAATAAATCCACTTTGACGCGTCTCGTCGGAAGTCCAAGTTCAAGTTAAGAGAGGCGGTCGCTCCCTCCGTCCAGACAGCAAAACAAAAGACACACACGTTCATCATTAATCATCTCGCTTCTTCTCCCAAAGAGTAACGCTCTTCAAACTTCCCGTGCATATTTCAGACTACACACAGACGAGAAGAAACTGATCAAGAATATTTAATTGGGTGCATTTAAAAATATTTAATGCTTATAGACAGAGTGGCTCTGAATCTGATGAGGAAATCCAAAATCCCTCTGCAAAATAGGTCTGAAAACAGAAAGCTCCCTGAGTATTAACCTTTAGTTATGAATATCATAGGTAATTAGCATGAGATTAAATCACTTTTAGATTAAACTTGAAAGTCTAGACGATCTGATGATTTTTGGAGGTCAGCCTATTTTCAGTCAACAGGGAAACTGTGTTGTCCAGCACAAAGGAAGGGAAACGAGGCCGCTAAAAAAAAGAAGACCATATTTATTTAGAACATATTTCACCAGTTGTGTCAAATATTAAGTGCTCCGGAAAGCAAATAATGAGCCCGAGGACAAAAAGAGGAAAATTAAAGTCGTTTTTAAAGTTTTTGTGATACAGTTCAGAGACCTGGACCAACATGCAGCACCGCAGATCTAGCGCTATAGCTACAGTCCTTCCTTTATTATAATGCATGCTAAATAAGATAGACATTTGGTTAATCCAATCATCTTTCACGTATAGCTTTCCCTTGCATACTATATAAATTCCTAAACTTTATTTTTTATTTGCAGTTCATACAACATATCCTGTGGAGGATGCGCGACATTTACATTTCATTTGTTAACATAACACTTTTGCATTATAGGTTACGCATATAGCTTCTATACGCACTATAATGTCACTAGTGCAACGTGTAGGTTATATCTTGCTGTATCCTACAGAAAGTTAAGCATTAAGTGAATTATATTTGATGGGTGAATGGTTTATCTCATCTCTGTGAAGCACACTTTGCTCGAAAACACCAAATACAAATCCGGGAAAATCATAGGAAGCGATTTTAGGAACAACAACTTCCTCGTCCAGTGTGCAGTAGGCCAACAGTGACTGTATGAGGAGGCTAAAGTCAACATGGGCTGCTGGTTTGGAAGAGCTGCGGACTGGAAAATGATGTCTGCACCTGCTTGTTGTTGGTTAACTCGTTATGATGGAGGACATCTTAAAGTGAAACGATGCACAGGAAGCCACACTCTGAACCATATCAACAAGGTAAAAAAAAAAAGGCACTTAATGTTTTGATCCAAACAGTTTATAAGGAACTCATGTGAGAAGCCTCAAGGATACAGTCTGCAGCTGAGAGTACAGCTCTAAATCCTCGCTACTACAACCACGTTCATCTCAAAATTCCGTCAAGTATTTGGAAAAGCAGCTTTGTTGGGTTTAATCTGGCAAGTCTCATTCATGTGTTTCGTCTCAAGTGAATCATTATCTAGAATCAGACGTGGACATTTTGTTTCAGCTGGGCTTAGAGAAAGTATAGACTATTTAGATGAGGTGTTTAAAAATACATGATTGCGGAAATCTAATTTCGAAAATGGACGATGAGACCTCGGAGCGCAAATTTGAATTCCCCCAAGTTCCATTCCGTGTTCACAAAGACCTATAAAACATAAACAAGTTGATGGAAACAAAAAGAAAAATCAAAGACCGTCTTCCGCATTTTGACAGCGACCTTGATGGAGAATACAGTTCTTAACAATACTGATACCAAGTTGACACTTCTAATCCTGTACGATTTTGGAGGATATTACACTGGCTAATGATAACCAATTTCCTTCGGTTTTGATTTTTGTTTTCGTGTATGAGGCGGTCTCTCCCAATGCACCTTTACCTGCAATCAAACATGCACGTGCTCCTTACGTGACTACTGGCTCTTCCCCCTCAGCCTCGACTCCGCAGATATAGGAAGTAATTACACTGATACAAGTACAAAAACCTTGTCATCAAGCCACTGATGCGTTTTGGCGTGAAGATTTTAGTCAGTAGACCGTCTTGATATGAATGAATATACATGTAGGACCGAACGTCTAATAATTTGTGTAACATAACTTTTGGCAATGAAAACGAGAAAAACGGTAAATGCAAATGAAATATAACTAAAGAATTGATTGCAAGACGACAGAATCAAGTTAGTAAATAACAATGGGCTACTAATAGGTTAATTTAAACGTCCACAAAGACTGAGTATTTCTTTTATGTGGATTCACAGTCGAACGACTCGCTGCTCAGAGTGTACCTGACTTCTTCAGGTATGAGCCTCATCCCTCGTTTCGCTGACAGGTGATGAACATAGCTAGTTGCTCTGAAGCATGAAGCTCATGGCTCAGTAAGTCTTCCATTGTTAGAGAGCGAACATCAATTCATTCCTGTGTTTGATGCCCTTAGTCTCATTAAAAAAAAACTTCCTTCGGGCTATTTTGTTTTCTGTAGCAAAGAAAGCGAGTGGGAGGCAGAGTAGCTGAAGCCAGGGATACATTAGAGCCAGGCTAGAAAGCCAAGGTGGAGTCATGATGGAGCTATAAGATATGTGCTGTGGCCTGCTGTCTGGGTGAGCACAACAGTGAACCACCCTGCACTTAATTTCTATTTGCGCACTGCTGCTCACGGCCGATATAAGAGGTCCTAATGGATCGATAGGCCAACGAGCCAAATTAATCCAAGGGCTAACATTAGTGCAGGTTCACTTGTAGGGATGCATTGCAAACATTATGAAGATGAGCAAAACGAAGTTCAAGTTCAAAGTCACTGTGCTCATGCAGTGCTGGGTGTACTCAGGACAGGACACCCCTCACCTCTCTCACCTCGCTCGTAAACCAAAACAGTAGCCACTTGCATAAACTGAGTCCAAATCCGAAAATAGCCGAGATTCCCACTGAACCCGAGCCAAAAAAAGAGACGAAGCAGAACTGCGAATAATCTTATCAGCAGCCCCAGGGTGGAATTTTAAGTAATGAGCAATACCCTCATTCATCTTAAAACAGACCCAGCATGGAATTATCTATAATCCTATCTGTAATTAATGGCACCTTAAAACAGTTGGCTGGGAGATGGACAATACTTTTATTGATTGATTTCTCTTTGAAGTGTGGATAACATCAGATATTATGGCTGGATTCCCTTTCGTCGGACCAAAATGAAGCGGTAAAACAAAAGTAATTCTGATTCTAGTTTAAATTTAATTATGTATTATCTGTGTGGATCATATAGGACGACCTAAACAGGTCTATTGTTCTACATCGTTTAGAATATCATTTAAAAAAAAGTGTAAATAAGTGTGAAAATAAATATTCATTCATACGTCCAATCATTCATTATTCACTCATTAAAAGAATGTAAATTAATGCAAGAAAGGCACAAAGTCAAATGTAACTATTTATAGCATAAACACAGATAAATACGTAAATACATGAAGCTGAAATAAAAAATCGCTTGGATCCCCAAACTTTTTCCTAGTTCCGGTTGTTCAGTGTTTTCAATTTTGTTATTCAAAGTTGTGATTTTGAAAAATATGTGCATTGACTTTCTCAGTAAATGATTTTATAAATAACACCTAAATACAAACCAAATGTCAGAAATTGAAGCACTTTTATTAACATATTTAGAGGAGTAATAGGCCGATGAAAAACCACACTTTCACTTTTTCTTCCTGCGTGGGATTTTATAGAGGAGCTAACAAAACTCCAAAACTTCGGACCCTGAATCGTGCAACTGTTTCACCAGAAAAATGCATCGGTGCTTCAGAGCTTAAATTAATTTTCTATTTAACTGCATAATTGACGATTGAAGAGGTTGTAAAATAATCCGCATCGGTAAGATATTAAATGCGTGAGAGGGTTTTACATGTAGTTATATGGCAATAATATCGAGACTAAGATACAGGGTGCAAATTAATGTCCGACATCAGGCCATCTGACCCATTTAACCTGTTGACTAATAATGCAGAGAAAATAAACAATCGTTTCTAATGTAACATCAGGATAGGTATAATCTTGGGATAAGAGAGAGAATGTGAAGAAAAGAAAACCAAAATAGCTTGAAATGCTTTTATTTCTACAGGTATTATAATAATTAAAAATGAATGACGTTAAAGATTAATATTTATCTCTAAATCATAAGACATGCTGCACATTACACAACAGATATGAGTGTAGGCTACCAAGTTCCAGTTAGTTTTGAGCTAGCAATAATGATCATCAAATAACAGAAATGCTTAGTTATTAATCAAATCATTTTCAATGTCTGTAATCATTTTTCATATCAGTGCCAACAAGTTTTATATGAGTCAGAGCCTTTTTAAATTTAGGAAGCACAAGTGTGAATGTAGGTTTGTACATAAGCACAGATCCAACTGTAGCTCCATCTCATATTTTCTGCAGTAAATAGATTATCTAACAAAGCAATGGATATGCATTCTTTTTTTCCCCTTTTTCTTTTTATTCAGGAAGGAAACCTTTAAACTGAGTGTGAACACAGCCGCATACTGTAAAGAGACAGAATCTTAAGTCAGGAAGTAGATAAAATGTTCAAATAATCGTATATTTTTTTCACAATGAATACTGGTGGTCTGAAAAACACCTCCCTGGTGTAACTCCCATGTATAAATGGTTCTCTCAAGGCTGCTTTGACTGTTATGGAATCCTGGAAATATTTGGGTCAGAGTAAACACAAAAAGACCATTTAGCTTGGCTCAATTTGACCAAGAAGTCTGTTTCAATGACTGGTAGATGTACAGTATATTACAAGCAATTCAATGTTTAGCCATCCAGCCATCCAAATAAACTGCAATTAAATGACATGCCTTAAACAACACATTGAACTGACTGCGAGGTACTGCTCTTAAAGCTCTAAGAAATTGATCGAGTGATCAGGTTTAAGCTGGAGACAGATGTGACCCACAAGCTACTAAACAAGCATCACCGCCTTAAATGAATTAGGAACTGCTGCAGTACGCAGCCGTTATTTACAGTCTACTTCACTAGAACAGTTTCAAAACCAAATTTTGTATATATCAGGAATGTGATTTACTAGAAATGCTATTTTGGAGAAGTTGAGTTGAGAACTAAACCTTCATGATCCATGCAGAATCCTTTCTCCAAGCTTCTTCTTATCCATAGGATATGCTGCATAATGTGTTTTTTTCTGAGTCAAAATTAACTTAAGAGTGACAACTGTCATTACATTTTATCTTTGCAGTTTTTATGTCATTTTTCAGAAATTTAAGCGTGGCAAATAATGCTGATTCTGCTGTGCACAGTTGTACGGAAAAGTGTGGGCATCATTGGGAAAATTAATTTTTTTTGTTGATTTCGTAAATGAAAAAGGCAGACATTAAAAATCCCATCTTCAAATGAATATAAAAGATATATATATATAAAAAGGAGCAAAAATTTAGTTAAGTTAAATGCAGGACAATGATCCAAAGCAGACCTCAAAATCCATGAATCATTACAGAATCAAAGGCTGAAGCTGTCTGAACAGTCATCACAGCTCGACTTCAACATCATTTCAAGAACAGTGTGTGCTAAGCAGAATTAAAGACATTTCTGAAGGGGATCTGGAGAACGAATGGGTGAAATTTCCTAAAATAAGAGGGAAAAAGTCTTAGCCTGTGCAAAAGGCATTGTGCAAAAGGGTTGTTATTGCTTACAGATGTAGGAGGGTACCCAAACTTTTGCACATGCCACAATTATTGTTTATTCTTTTTATTTAAAAAAGGAGCATTACCACAAAAAGAAAAGCTCATCCTTCAATGTCTGTTTGCTGCGGAAGGAGTATTTATTATTTTCTAATTAAAAAATGAACTAAATATTTAATTTACCCATTTGCTTACACCTATGTTATAATGTAATTTAAAATATACAGCAGAACAGTGAAGTTATCCGAGTATATGTTTCTCTCTTTTTTTTTAATTACTGTGTTGCCTTTGACTTTGAAAACTGTACTCTTTGCTACGTGCATCATTTCATGTCTACTTGTAATGTGGGATGGCAGCATCATAAATAATGCTAGATGCAGGATTCAGTTCAGTTATATGCATATGTCACTCGATTTTATGATGCTTTGATTAGAAAAGTATACACTTTTGTGTTACACAGCTAATATCAATACTTTCTTTGTTTATGCATTGTCTTAGAAATGCAACAAGAGCTGGAATGAGGTCATCTCTAAGAGCCAAAAAAAAATCAAGTGTTAAAAATGTAGAAGACAGTATGACAGTGAGACCGGAGTGCAATGTCTCTGGAAATCATTAATGTCTACATGCCTGCAAGCTTAACCATCTAAACACTCATAAGCACCATAATCAGTGAGGATGTAAATGGTGACATTGACCTTTAAAGTGTCTTCCTGCACCGAGAGCTGCACCACACAAGCCAGCTGTTTATAGAGACTGTTGGTGTGATATTCGTATTACATGCATTGTTTCCTATTATTTTTGGAACTAATTTGTGTATCAATAAATTCAGAACAATACAACAGATTTGTGTTTGAAGGTCAAGTGCTCAAGTGAACATGTGTGTTGTCGGCGTGACAGTACAGATTGAGTATTATATAACTGACTGTTGACTGCAGTTTGGTAAGAAAAGAACAGTTGGTAAAATGAACATTATGAGAACGTCACATCTGACTTAATTCATTTAATGAACGTCTCCTTCCTTAATGTGTTGCACAAACAACAAAACAACAAAAGAAACCGCTTAAAAAGACAAATGAGCTCTACATAGATTCTCGAGTCACATGGCACGATCTCTGCATGTAGACACACCAACTTGATTCTGAGCAGTTTGAAGAAGAGTGATGGAGACTCTCTGGGTGGACATATTTTGTTTGTGTTTATTTATGCACACACAGTCAACAGAGCGGGGAAAATGTTGTTTTTACAACTTGCTCCCATGCTGTGTGTGGGAATAATAACCACAAGAGAGATTTTTTTTTTCCAAAACAGGACATCTACCACTTGGGGAAAAAAAGTCTTTCCACGATTGGTGGCATGAGAGGGAAACTCCTGATGGAACCATTTTAACAAAAACATAAAAGTCAAATTTTGCCACTGTGCCTGAGCTAAATATCCTTGAAGCAAATAATAAGTCCTAAAAACAATAAGCTAAAGTCCTTGCACACTATGTTCTGTCTCCATTGTGTGTCTTTTGAAGAACACCACAATTTACCACTGCATACAGCACCTGTGTGTTATATATTCACTATACAGATTAAGGACATCATGTGTAGACTGTAGACTTGCAAGATTCCACCATACTTGTATCTTGTAGCATACTTGATCAAAATAAATACAATCCTTTCATATGCAATATGTTGTTTTCTTCTTTTGAATTAGTTTACATCTGGTAATTTTGCTGAATTTTTGATGCTCATACCATTAGACTAGAATCAGTCACTGCTTTCCAAATGGGTGCCGCCACACTCTCCCTCTAATTTGCATATGATTTGTACAGTGGTTATTCATCCTTATAATTCTGCTTCATGTGTTCTTGGGTCCAGACTGCTGCTCAACTGTGGAATTATATTTATCTTCTGTATACATGTTTTCAGCATTCACATTTCTCTATTTTTAATTAAAAAAGAGAAAATTTTACTTCACGTAGGTGAAAGTTCACCTTCATTAAATAATTTACATCACTACTCAAAGTACTCAAAGTCCAGCTGAGTCAGCCATTCTGACAACAACTTCCATGCTGCTATAGCAGATTTTTACGATTTTATGGCTTGAAGGCAAATAAATCCTGACTGGTTTTTCTTCCCCTTTTCACCTAACCTCTTAATCCGCGCTTCTATGCATTTGGTTCTCCTCCTCTGGATGCAGAATTTAAAAAAGGGTTGCAAGTCTGCCTTTCTTTGCTGATGGTCTATGTGTTTGAGGGGGAAGACTTAAATGAATCACACTTTGTTCAAAAGTAAACTTTAAAATATTTTACTAGCCTCCAAAACTAAAATTCTATTGAAACCCTGACATTAGTATTGTAGCTTGATAGAAAACTGAAAGTATACTATTTTTTGAAGCAAAAACTCCCAAAAATATTCCAATACTCTGGTTAATGCTGAGAAACAATAAGTAGATAAACTCCATGGACTGTATCTTGCATCAAATCAAATAAAGCAAATGAACAGTTCATTTCTACTACAGGAGAGATGTGGCTATATCATCCAATCAAATAAATACGATGCATGGAGAGAGAAAAAGAAAATTACATGTATAATCATTCCCACCGAGTTACTTTTTCTGTTATTGTTTTGTTTAACTCAGGCTTTCACTTATACTGAGTGAGAGTAGTAAGCCCGTGGTCATAGAACAAAGGAAAACATAATTCAAAATTATTGGTGACATGTGCATTAATCTGAAAGTGCTTGCGGTGGATAAAATAAAGTAGTAGTATTGCCAAATAGGCAAATGTTCATGAAAGTCCTGAAAATGTCGTTTAAGATGGTCCAGATGTTGTTACCTGCTGGGTGTTGATAGAGGACCTGGGGGCTGTTCAAACACATGGCGTCACAACCGTGTATTACTGGCCTGCAGCTTGAGCAATGGCACCAGTAACTATGGAACAAAAAGAAACAAACATTTAGAGAGAATATACTGACTTGCTAGATTTGTTTCTAGAGGTCACAGCTGACGGTGAAATAAAAACAAAGGCATGGGGCACAATGTAAATTCAGGTTGGCTCGGCTTCCTAGACTCTTGTAGTAATAACAATTAGTGTTGTACAATACACAACTAAAACAATAAGTAAGAAAAACTAAAATGATATTAAGTATTTATAAATAGCTAGTCACAACAAATCCTGGAACAAAATATACTATAAGCAACAGTATATTGGTATCATACCGAAAATCAATTTCTGCCACTTAGTTGACAGGAGATCAGCAGGATCTTTATTAGGAGGAACGGGACACACTTTGTTCTTATTAACTCTGTAACTCAGTAAAGCACAGTGTAGCGCCGTGGTATGGTATGCTCATGTGCATTTTCACTGTGCCCTCCCTGCATGGAGTCACCATATTGACCAAATACACCCGATAGCACTGTGGTCAACAATATTGTTTGCTCTGTAGGATATCTGAGCGTATCAAACAAACAAGAACCTCATTGTTTTCTGAAGTTTCTTTTTCACTGTGCTACCAGAGCTGTAGCTACACCCCATGCTGTGTCGAGCTATTGATAATGCCAACTGGAACACTTTTATTGCAGCTAAAGGAAGTGTTGCCTTAGTAACTGACTGTTTTTGTTTTGTTTCACATTGGTGGGCACTACAGATGTCAGTGTGGTCAGCCCACCACTTTGTCCACACTGAAATATCAACTATTTGATGGAGTGCAATGACGTTCTGTAGGATGAAGTCTACTGATGTTGGTCTTTCCCTTTAGTCACCAGCAGCTTACATTATTGGTTATGGTAAGCTACTTTGTGTAAGGGAAAAAAAAAAGATCAGCCGTCCTGATGTCTTTTCTGACTCGCACCATCAATAGTCGTGATAAATATATTAATCACGACATCTGCCAGAAATAATTTTGCAATATTCATTAGAACAGTATACCAAAATACAATTATGGTTCCCAGAGGATGAATCCTGATTCCTTGATGTTTTCTTTGGCACCACTGTGAGGTTCACATTTGTGATTGAGTGAAATGCCCCCATGTCTATTAAAGGGATTGTGACAATATTTGACCCACACAGACATTCACATACCCCTCAACATAAACCCTAATAAGTTTGACCATTCTTCAAGTACTTGTAAATCTATTGACACTACCAACTGCTGCAGCTGTATATCGGGTTTTGTGCTAAATTAGTAAATGTCGGCCAACACCTTTAACTAACATAGCAAGCAACCACACTAAACATCAGACCTGTTATACACCGGGGCAGTGTTTAGCTCACTTGGTAGAGCACCTGCCATGTGTTGAGGGTTTAGTCCTCACTGCAGGCGGCCCCGGTTCGAATCCTGTGCCGAGTGTGTGTGACTGTCCTGCATGTCATTACCCCCCTCTCTGCCTCCCATTTCCTGTCTCTCTCTCTCTCTCTCTCTCTCAACTGTCCTGTCCATTAAAGGCGAAAAAGCCCCCAAAACCCTATATTAAAAAAAGGAAAAAAAACCTGTTATACACCATCATCCTGATTGTTGTCACAGTGATCATGCTAGCATACAGCATTAGCATTTAGTTCAAAGAACAACCAAGCAGCCTCACAGAGAATTGTGTGGTCTTGTTTATACTGCCAACATGAGTTGATTAAAAAAAATGTCTTAACATGGATTTTAACATGCCACTGTTCCTTTTGCTAGCAGGGGAGAACCACTAAAAAAAGATGCCGCTAGAGTTTTGGCAGTAGATATCTCAGTGATCAACAATCAACAGACCAGTCAACAGATTAATCCCTGCCAATGTCAAGACAATACTTGACTTGTTTTCCTATTAATGTGTTATCATCACCATCAGTTCTAGTATCAGAAATACTAGTACAGCTAATTTAATTTGCCCAACCACAGTTTTGTGTCAGCATTCACACACATACAAACACACACTACAATCAGCTGACTATTATTCGAGCTGAATTTGTTGTGTCTAGGTGCAGTGATTAAACAGAGTGGAGTAATAAACAAAACATGTCACCTAGTTTTTCAGCCTACTTACTGCTTGCGTTATTCTATAAATAGAAGTTTTAGGAAAGAGGGAGAGAAGGGGGAGAAGGAGAGAGAGAGCATGTTATATGTATGTTGTTCTACTAGCACCACTGTCTTTTTTTATATTTATTTTTATAATGATCGTAAATTCATCATCATGTACATTCTGTAAAACACCTTTAAAAACTAGTGACAGGATAATGCTCAAAAACATAATGCAGGTCGGAAACATATAGCTTTATCAGTAATGCTCTCTGTATGTGGCAGCAGTCTATATTATTCTCTTATTTTGATCAACAAATCTACACTTTGGAGTTTGCATGTTCTCCCTGTGCCTGCATAGGTTCTCTCGGGGTTCTCCAGCTTCCTCCCACAGTCCAAACACATGTGCACTCGATTGATTATCCATTTTGAATTGCCAGTGGATATTGCGAGTGTGTGAGGTTCTTCGTCTCTACATGTCATCCCTGTGATAGAGCTGTGTGGGAGCCTGGATGTACACTGCCCCTGCCCTATGTTAATGCCCTAATGAATTATTTTAGTCATTTTTCAAGGTGCCAACATCTGCTAGTTCCAATTTCTCCAATTTTGCTGCTGTTCGTTCTTGAATATAGTTATCCGAATAATTTGGGTTTTTGAGACTGATGGTCATTAAAAACCAAGGTTAATAGGTCACCTTAGGCTCTTTAATGAATTTTATGGGGGGAAAAATCTAGAAGCAAAATTACAGCAAAAAAAAACACTGGTGGATTAATGAATTACTAATAATGATCCTGTCCTGCCATTAAAATGATATCATCTGAGATTGTGAGCCTATTAAGCCTGTGACCATTCCAGTACTGTAAGTTTGTACCATTTTTAATTAATTACATTTTTGCACATAGATATTTTCATAAATGTGCAGTAAATAGTAGCCTTGTCTTTTAACAATATCATTGTGCATTTTTTTAACCTCTTACCTTGATATGGTCATGTTCTAGTGCTTTCGGGCTTGGCAGTGTAGTTTTGGCCATTAAATGAAATCTGCCAGACTACGACTGGCAACGTAGACGTCAAAATGTCAATAAGTCCTTATGCAGGCTCAACAAAAACCCATTTTCACTACTATGTTGCCCCAAGTGATCAAAGCAAACAGCCTTTTGTATCGAATTCTACAGCAAAGGCGAGAGCCCCGCTGTTGAAGTAATACTTTGTAATGGTATTAGGAGGGCTATAAAAGTGTCAAGACCCTTTAACCAGGCAATCAGAGAGTGAGCCATGGTCTGTTGCTTTTGCAGGCATCAATCACTAAGTAATGTATATGAAGTCTGAAGAAACAGCTGGCCATCTGACATGACGTGGTAGATCTATTCTGTTTGTTCTTACTTAGAATTACAGTATTTTAATGTATTTTGCTGTAAATGTGTATTTTTTTTGTATGAATCACTTGCTTTTTTTTGTTTGCACAACACTAAAAGTGTGTGTCATCTACAATTTCATTGCAATTACTTTGCCTATTGCCTGTTCACATGTCTGTAGCTCTAACATGTAACATAATTTGCTTCTAACGTTTTGTATATAAATAATTGAAAAGACAACATATTCATTTAAGTACAGTAGTTGTGCTTTCAGGGAGTCATCACTTAGAAATGAAGGATGGACAAAACATTTGAAGACATATGTTTTAATGTAATGTAAAGAATTTTTGAGCACTTGTATCAGGAAAGAAAAGGAAGGAAAAGCCCACCACTAATGTTTTTCAATGTACCCTGTGAATGAATGAATGAATGAATGAATGAATGAATGAATGAATGAATGAATGAATGAATGAATGAATGAATGAATGAATGAATGAATGAATCCTCTCTGTCATTGTTGTAATAAAAATATCCAAAACAATTCTATTAATTTTCATTACAATAATAGCTGGGATAGTAAATATTTGTCCACACTGTAACATGTCCAAGAGTACTGAATGGATTGGCATGACATTTTTCATTGGCCCTGAAGGAGGAATCCTAGCAACTTCGAACATGGTGGCATAAAAAGTTAAGTTGGAATCACCAAAGTGAAATGTGTTGACAACTCTTAACATAGACTGTCATTGAATATGCTAAAAATATTCATTGTCCCCAAGGGATAAATTAAAGTGAATGATGACAGCCTGACTTTTCTCGTGATGTGTTAATTTTTGAATCATAGCATGCTAACACACTAAACTGAGATGGGAAGCGCCAGCATGTTCGCACTGTCATTGTCAGCATGTTAGTGTGCTACAGAGAGCATTTAGTTCAAAGTACCATTGTGGCCTCACAGGTCTGCTAGCATAGCTGTAGAGCCTTAGTCTTGTTAATGATCAAGGCAACATGTGACCTGTTTATGGGGCTAAGGAGATGCTAGACTTCTGAATAGAAGTGCTTTACTATTCTGTGGTAGTAGGTCTACCGCCAGTTGTGTAAGGGATTTGTGTGTCTCCTAATGCTCACTGTATTTTCTCTCCTTTGTCTCTCTGTGCTTGCAGGAGCAGGATTGGCAGTTTCAAAGATTGTACAGCAGGGAGACCACTTCTTCTTAAAAACCCCAGACAATGCAAAATGTTAATTTCTCTGCTGTCTTAAGAAATGTGAATAATTGACAAACTTTGTGGAAATTCTAGACTTTGTCCCTCTCCATATATTTCCTGTTGTCCCTGCCAACTAACCACATACAGTCGATAACATAAGGAGGTGTGGCATTGATGACCCATCTATTCTTTTCTAAAGAGATCATATGTTGGATATTTGACTAGGTCACTTGCAGTAAAGTAAAACATAATAAAGATCACTGAGGCAAAGTCTGAGGGTCCCTGTGAGCTGTTTTATATCACCTTTTTCATTTCTGCTCCCTCTGTTGCTTTTGAAATATTACTTACTCATGTGTTACAGTATATCTATTGAATTTTCTTGAATTAGATTGTTAGCAGTGCACAAAATTAAATAGTCAAATTGTTGAACACTTCTTAAACAACATTACTGTCATGATCTAAGAAAGTACAGTAAGGATCAAACTGAACATGAAGTCACAAACAAGGAATCCATAATACAATACTGGCTTGGTTATCAAGAGCTACACACAAGTCAGATCTTAAAGTGATGGTTCAGGTTATATGATGAGGTTGTTAGAGGTACTCAACCATAGTCGGTGTATTACTTGCAATAGGTCTGGGTTAATGAGCTGCCAATGTGGAGTCTACACATCAGCAAAGAAGCTGATCCATGTACTGCTGTGGACAGAAAAAAATATAAAAAATATATATATATATTTTCATTATTTTATCGTTCCACATCCCTTCATGACTCAAAAACTGTAGTGCAGTAAGTGTACAAGGCATATGGAAGTTCAATGGTTGAGAAAATGTACTACCAAAGGAAAAGTGTTGTTTGGCAGCACATTATTCAAAAACACATAAGTAAACTGATATTAGGTGGCTAAAATCCATTTCTTTGTTCCTGCATTCCCCTTCCAAAAGGCTGAGTTTCTCATGCATCTATACCAATCAATTTAATTTACTGTGCTGCTCAGACACTTCTAGCAGCTACCTGCAACTTTTGGAGTGCAATATCTTCTTGCATGTTACTAAATGAATGATTGATGATTAGAAAATCAATCAATATACCTTTAATGTGACAAGTGACAATTTCATTAGTTTTTAATCAGCTTTCTACATGACATCAGCATTAGTGACGATCAGATGTTCAAGCTCTTAAAAATGTACATAAAGCCTGCATATAACATGAAACTTATCAGGCTGCTTGTTCCACTGAAGGTTATGAAATTCAAAATGTGTCCAAATGCTGCCTTTTATGAAGATGGGGCTGGTTGAATTACTGTTTCCTTTATATTTTTCCATTGCTCACACTGCATTTTCGCCTCACTCAGGAGCAGAAACTGACACGTTGCCTTTTCTTGGACTGGCAAGCTAAACTCATGTCAGGAAAAAATGTAAATCTGTGTCGTTACAAGACTGAAAAACATGAATCAATCTTTTGGAATAAATGATAGAATCGTGATTCTGATGTGAAGTGATTTTTCTGCACACCCCTACTTTTCACGTGATGTGCAAAGTTTAAATAGCAGTCTGTGTGCCATCATTTTAAATCTGAATGGTATCTGTATCAAGTCTCCAATCACCCATTTCCTAGTATCTCATTAAAAAAACAAAAAAAACATTGACATGGGCCTTTAACTATTAAGGACCTCACTGTCCAGATCAGCGTCATTGGATTCTTGAAATTTCAGTCTGGAGTGGTCATTCAACCAACAGACCAACATTACCATCCCTACAGCCACACCACTTACAAGTCCAAACATTTAGTGGACGAAGAGAAGAATTTATTCTGGGTCACTTTTTACTACTTACAGTAGCACTAATGCAGAAGTCCAGCACCCTGCACTCGTTGAAGTAATTATGAGCAGCAGAGGAGGAAGTTAGCTGACATAATATGGAGTAGCATGCAGAAGTCATACAGACAGCACTGGCAGTGCTTTAATTGCTGGCAAAACAGCATAAGAAAAATCTGTCTCCTTTGTGTGTTGAGCAATGTCATCACATGCGTACAGAGCACACTCAGACACAGTGGAGAGAGAGGGAGGTGCCAACCACAAAGCAAGCTGAATAAAATGGATCTGTTGTATCTCATAGTGACAGCTCTGTGCCTTGACCTGTGATTGTGTGTTTTTGAAACTTGTATGTGGGCTTCAGTTCACTCTTTCATCCCCAAGCACAAAATAGCTGCAGTGTTTAATTCTGGCTCAACAGCACTGTACTGGGCAGGTGACTGTTCCATTTAAAGCAGAAGTAAGTGATATATTTGTGTTAATATAAGTCTTAAATAGTTATATCTTCCGACAGCAATCACTTACATAGAGTGTTTGCTCTGAAACACGGGTCTGTCAGTCCCTCTGCTCTGCTCTGAGTCGAGGAGAAAACATTTATCGTATCCTACAGTTTTTATCCAATGAGGAGAGAGAACGGCATGCAGGGCTGTGTGTGCAGCCAAGGGACGCCGTGAATGTGGCGACGTAGGGACGAGGACTGTTATGGTGCGTTCAAGGAAACTCGTATTTTTCCGACCGTGAAGTCGTACCAGTTCGATCTGGTACGAGTTCACCGGTCGGAAGTTACGAGTGGCCGTTATAGTGACTTTCACCGGTAAAACAGGTCGGAAAAACACGAGTGGGTTGCCTGGAACGCTACAAAGTCGTAAGTTGTGACTTGAAGCTGTAATTTACGATTTCAAAAGCCTGCCTGGAACGCAGCATTAGCGAAAACGACCGGACCACTTACTTCTGCTTTAAAGTGTCTGTGCTCTAAAAGATGTTACAGCACAGGAACATAATAATGATACATTTGCTATTCGCTGCTGACTTGCCAGCCGTTCCTAACCTGCAGGCATCTTGTCTTGCAGTGTTACTCCACGGTCTTGAACTTTAGTTTGTGACACATTGTCCTTGTTCTGCTTCTGTGGAGAATGATCTGCCATGCTAAGATCCGCAGAGCAGAACAAGGACACCCAGCTACAGTTAGCAGGCTAGCTGCTAATTTTCAACAGTCGACGATGGTCTGGTTAGCAATTTTATGTTTGAAATTGTGTATATGAATACTGCTGCTTTTTTAATGATACATAATAATTCTGCAATCTAATTCATCTTAAAAGTAGATCATGTGCCAAAGTTCTATCTACGATATGAGATCATATTGCTCACCCCTATTGTTAAAGATCAATTAAAAAATCTATCTACAAATTCCTCAACCTCTAATGAAAACTTGTTAAGAGTTGCACATCCATTCCATATTAAACGAAAATCACAAATCACACAAATCACTTCTCTAGTTGTAGCGACTTCAGCACAGACAACCAGATAGCAAAATACTGCTGTCTATGGAGCCAAGAGCCAACTGCAATCAAAAAAAGCCATAGCCACAAATAATGCTCAGAACAGCACCATACTTTGTCAACAGTACAAACAGGGTCCCAGCACATAATACAATCATCAAACACCTGCTAGCTTTGCCTGGTTTCTATTTACAAAAGACGGAATCAAAACTCACCCACTCTTCTGCAGGCGCTGCCTAGTTGTGGGGAAACCCTGACAAGTCGATAACCGAATACATCAGTTTTCTATCTGTATTCCCTATCTGTTTCTAACAATAATTAGTGAGTGTTGACAGGGAAATGAACAGAGCTGAGTTGCTCAAACTATCACAGTCAGCAAAGCTTGCACACATTTTTGTAACAAAAATGTCATTGGACTCTTTACTTTTCTACTGCCTTCAGTAATCGACTTTTTAGGGCTTCTGCATTAGTAGGAAGCGGCTGGAGGAGAGTGGGTGAGTTATGTTTTTGTCTCTTTTCAATAGAAATCAGGCAAAGTTAGCAGGTGTTTGGTGCCTCGTATTATGTGCTGGGACCCTATTTGTATTGTTGACGAAGTATGGTGCTGTTCTGAGCATTATTTGTAGCTGTAAGTGGTCGCTCTTGGCTCCATAGACAGCAGTATTTTGCCATCTGACTGTCTGTGCTGTAGAGAAGTCGGTCTCACGGTGTGTTACACCATGGGTGAAACTTACGCCAGAATATCCCTTACATCAGCCGTAGTGAACACTGCGGTTGGAGCTGATAGATCAGCTGTCGCAGTCCAAACAATTCAAGTTCAAACAATCCCAGTAACAATTCTGGATATTAATATTTTGGTGGGAAAAAAACTGTTAACGTAAAGTTTACTATGCAACTCTTTCACTCTGAATGGAGTGATTCTGTGCAGATCTGGATGCATCGATGTTTGAGGTTTTTGGCCTCTGGCACAATTTGCATGTCTAGAACTTGTCCCTAATTATCCGTATCAAATACAAAATATCTCGAGATGGGGAGTTTTTTCCCCACAAGTCACTGCTGGCCTGTTCCTGTACATGTACAGTACTGTGCAAAAGTTTAAGGCCCTAGAAGTGCAGAATGCAGATGCTTTCAAAAATAATGACATGGATTGTCTTTAGCAATTAACTTCATGTAAATCTCAGTCAACAGAAGAAACCTAAATCAAATCATAATTTGGTGTGACCATGCTTTGTCTTTTTAAAAAAAAAGCACCAGTTCTCCTCAATACATGTACACAGTTTTTCAAGGTACTTGACTGGCAGGTTGTTCAAGCATCTTGGAGAACTTGCCATAGTTCTTGTGTGGATTTAGGCTGTCTCAGTGTCTTGTGTCTCTTCATGTAATCCCAGACTGACTCGATAATATACTGAAAACATTCATTATGTCTTCAGGATTATCAAATGTTCTTGTTCGTGTATCGCAGAAAACCTTACTTTGTCTGCGATAAACAAACAAGAACATCTGACTGGATAATGTTGAGATAAGGCCTGTGGAGGGGGCTATACCAGAGACGTTCTAATATGAGAAGGACTTTGGCTATACCACCTTTTGCAGTGTTCTTCTTGTTAATTAAAGGGACAACGAGGAGTTTTGGAAATGCGAAGCGTTTTCATACTACAGTTATGAGCCTCCGCGGCCACCGTAGAATTCTTCGACCGGCGCAAGACGGACTCATGTTTTCATTCATCAAGAATTAAAGTCAGAGGTTCAAAGAGGTTCAGTTACCGTCGAGTCCCGACCATAAATGGCAATACGGTGGCGTTATTTTCATGAGCGTCCGCAAAACCGAAAGTAACCCCTTGGTCGCACTGCACGCGGAAGCTGGGCGCGCGCACTGCGCGCGGCTTCTCGGGCGCTTGGGTGGTCGCACTGGGAGCGTACTTCTCCTTCTCTCTCTCCGCGCCGGTCAGACATCGACTGCAGTCGTTCATACTCGTATTCACTCGGTTTTCCACACACACGTCATTTTAAACGTGTGTGTGTCTGATGTGCAGACGCAACGGTCAAATATGTATAGATGGACAAGCAACAACTTAATTAATCATCATTTAATTATTTTATTTTGAAAATTGACCGGATTCTCTCGCCTTTTCTGTGCCTGACTTCCTGTCTGGTACGATCTGGTCTATCCAGCTTGACAGATGGCACTCTCGGCGCTCACGTGAAAATTAGAAATGAACCGATCTGAAGCGCTGCAGGCGCGCGCACTGCACTCCAGAGCGCGAGATGTGCGACCAGGCAGACCGGTTAACATGTGCACCTATCTGAAACTGCCTCCGCTCCAGGGCGCTGCGCTTCGGTTCCGCGTCCAGTGCGACCAGGCTGTAAGGAAACGCTGGTCGGCTCGCCCAGCATTTCCACCATTAATTAAAATAACAAAATAACGATAGAGACAAAACAATATATTTATCGAAAATGGAGTCATTAACAAGTGTGGGTAGCGTAGATTCATCCACATTAACGTGAGACTTTTTTATAACCAAATAGAAATTCCTCGTTGTCCCTTTAAACTAGTTGTTTTTGACACACTGTAATTTTTGGGTCATTGTCATGCTGCAGAATAAATTTGGGACCGATCCGAGGCCTCTCGGATGGTACTGCAGTATGGATAATAATCTAAACATCTTAAGTGTCTAAAACTTTTGCACAGTAGCAAAGCTTTTAAGGTGAAATATTTTCTTGCATGTTACTCAAAGCCTCATTGATGGTAAATCAATCAATACACCTTAAATGTCAATATGACAACTTTGACATTTGTTTTTATTGGCTCTCTTCATGACAAACGCTTTTGTGATGATTGAAACTTCAACTGCCTAAAATGTATAAAAATATCATATTATGTGAACTGTAGATATATTATTTCATCACTTGGGGAAAAAAAAAATAGCAAAGCGTTATATTGGTGCACTCTGGCAGCACTATACCTATGGGGTTGGGAGAGGGGGGGGCCCACAAAAGCGAGTCTGTCCCGTTTTGCTCCATCTCTCTCACCGACAGCCTAAAATTTGTGTTTACCATCATAAAAAAAAAACATGTGCTGCATGGGTAAATGTGGTTGTACATGAAACAGTTTGAGGGCAAAATTTAGTACTATTTTAATATGACAAATAAGTTACTACCGGTACATAAAAAAGAAAACAACTAAAATATTGTCTTGACAATTGCAAAGCCATGAGCAACTGGTATCTACTGATCAACGATTGCTAAAAACTGATCGCTACAACTCTAATCTACACTACCTACAACATCGACAGCACTGTAGAAGAAGAAGCATCTACTTTGGTGCCAAAGTTTTGGTTCTCCTGACAACTCCAGTCAGTAGTGGCTGTGTCTAACCACTGCATGGTAATGTTGCATCACCTCAGCATTTCCCATGTGGTGTTTGAGAGTTGACCAGTTTGGCGTTGATTTTTGGTCATTTGTTTATTTGTTTTCTTGCTGAGGTAGATGAGAAGTTGGTGTCACTCACAACTTATGGTTGTTGTGTAGCTGAGACCACTAGCAAGTCAGCTTTGCTTGGCATAAAGATCTCACTGCTGGCTGCTTTTCCAATGTTTGTGCTAAACTAAGCAGTTACAGGCTCCGGCTATTTACGATACACTACCATATAGATGGAAGTGGTATTGATCTTCTAATCTAACTCTGGGCAGAAAGACAGTGTATTTCCCCAAAATGCCAAATAACTACCATTACATAATTTTACACTGTGATGTGTGGAGATCTGCTTCTGCCTTCTGATATTGGATGTTTCTTTGGGTTAAGTAGTGATGAAGACAGATTTAGTTAAGCTAGTTTTGTGTTATTTAACATCTATATCTAAATATCTCTATATCTCAAAAGGTTAATTTCCATTACTGTTAATACATACAAGTATGTACATTTTCCTGAGGTATGAACTACAAAAACAAATGCTGGTAGTGCCATTCAATCAAATACATATGACTTAGAAACCAATCAAGAGGTTTTCCCTACACAGCCAGGTTGTTTCTCACACACACACACACACACACGCGGCTATAAATGCAGAGGAGAGGACTAAACCTGGCTGCAGTGAAAAGCATAAATCAACAAGATTGATCTCCATGGTTTGACTGGTTTACAGAACAAATAAACAGATATACAGACAAAAAGATGGAGAGAAATAGATATAGATTGATTGATTTAACTTCTAATTTTAAGCACAACTTGCTAAATGTACATTCCCTGGTTTAGCAAATCCCATGCTGGCTTTATAAAAATGCCAGTTTTCTCACACTTTAGAGTTATAGTGGTGGACAATTAAGGAAATATTTTAAAACTGTAATGATTTAGTACTTTATTGCTGTTTACAACAAAAAATGTTCTTAACTTGATTTCCATTCTATGTTTATTTTTACTGTCAAACAAAGCCTTGCTGGACAACTAAATGCAAATAAAGAAAATGGAAAAAAATATAATTTGAACCAATACAAATGAATGATGGTCAGATGGACAGTAAAAAGGTAATGTTTGGGGTAGATAATCTGTTATTTAAAATGTGTTTTGCATGTTCAGATCAAATTTAGCACCTTAACATAGTCATGCCATTCTTTACAGTTTAATGTGTACTGAAAGCAGGATGTTACTGCAGTGAGTGGGTGAATGATGAGAGACTGACTCGCACCTTGAAAATCTCTTTTCGAGTAACATAATATTTGATTGACACATACATGAAGTATAACATGGAGTATGTGTTTTAGTAAGTGTTCCCTTTTTAAATTGGGTGTAACAAAAACTATTATACAAAGCCCAGGCACCAGTTTGGGCTATATTATGAGTATTTATGGATATTTCATGAGCCATAGCTTTTCACTGTTTTTTCATCACATCGTAACTCAAAAATAAAGGTCTTCTTTACTAGACCTTTTACAATCAATAAACTGTTTTTTTAATCTTGTTTAACAGTCACTTACTGTCAGTTTTTGTATAAAGAACTCAGGCTATAAATTTAGGAAAGAAATTTACTCCAATCGCTTGTTTTAACTTTCAGTAGGAGGTTGTCTGTTTATTTATGATTGAATTTGGCATAGATCCCTAAGTCATCTAAAAACTGCAAAAGCTGTGATTCAGAATCAGTTTCTGTGGTGCATCACTCTTGACTGCCACTACTGCTCCTCTAGAGAGTTAACCACTAACGGTCATTTGACAAGGTCTTTAATTCCCTTCATCTAAGCAGTTTTCCCTCGACTTTGGTGGGTTTTCCATGTCTGCACAAGCACACACCCATGTCTGGAGCGGTAATGCGTCCCTGTGAATAATTACTCAAGTGTATGCATATACCATTGTCATAAAACCCTTGCAAAAGGAAAAAAGTATTATTTTTAAATCAGCCCACAGAATCATTTGCTTTGTAGCAAAGAAAAGTGGAGTATGGTGGCTCGGTGGACATATTTGGTCATGTAGGTGGAGTGCAGACTGCAAAACAGAAAAGGATCCATCTTTTCTAGTTCACTTCTGACCAAATGGAGGAAATATGTCTCTGGATAACATGGCTCCACCAATACGTTTCCTGCCCTCAACTTTCTTTTTTTTCATATTAAAGGTTTGGTAATGTTTAGTGTCTTTTTTTTTAAACACCTGTGAAGAAGTTCAACCTCACGTTCCATTACGGCAAAGCCGGATATTACGTAATCAAACCTCATGTGTTTCCAGTTACACATGCTGATGTCACCGTTTTGCACTTTTGCCATCCAACTCTGAAATTGTTGGTAGTGGTGGTGGAGACAGAGCAACATGGAAGCCATTATGTAGCCTCTAATTAAATATCCAGAGAGATCGTTGTCACCATGTATTTTTGGCTGGAGATTGAATAGGTTGTATATCAATGAATATTACAAGGGTATATAATCAAGTTTCCACCAAAAGTACATGTACATTTGAAATGAGTCATTAACATCTGTGGGAAGAGTAGAGCACTGGTGGATATCATGAACCTATACATAATTTAAAGCTAACATTTGAAATTTTATTAGTCATTCTGTCAGTTCTGATAGATTTAATTGATTAGAGAGCTCAAGAAAATATTTATCTCTCAGTAGCTGTAGGCATTTTGTGTGTGTATTAGAGATTCTGCTTGTCTTAATCATTTTTCCTCATGTCAGGCTTTGCTTAGGTACTGACATCTGGGCATTTATAGTGCTGGAAAGTAATGGCTGCTGGCTGGGGCTTAGCATACTTCAAGCCATACCTTAGAGGGCTAAGCAGGGGTTTGTTCAAACGGACAGATATTCCAGCTCTAATTTGAGCTAAAAGAGAGGAGCCAAAAGTTTGGACTGAGCTGGCTGAGGTGATAATAATCCATTTATTGTGCATAGATAATTTGTTTTAACAGATTTGTTTCAGCAGAGTTTTTCACTTACAAAATTCAGCTTCAGTGCAATATCCGCAAAACAAGAAGGGTGGACTAGCATGTACAACAAACACACAATACATGGTGTGTATGTATATGATGTACTTTTCTTCTACCAATCCAAAACAATGTCAGAAAGAGTAGACGCTTAATGTTAATTTGACTGCGTCGGAGTGAATAGAAACAAAGTGACCCTGTACAATATCCACTATATCTCCTTTGAATAATGCCTATTTAAGATCATGAATACTAAGACAATGTCAGCAAATTGTTAATGTAACATATTTGATGCACTGACAAATACTAATATTAATATAATCAACAGAACTACAAATATTAAAATAATCAACAGAACAAAATATCAGTCCCAAATATTTTACTCTGCCCAAACACACAACTGGTACGGGGGAAGAAAATACTGAACCTATGAAAAGCCTGAATCAACACCTCTCTGACATAGTTACTACTATAAAACTACTTAAGTTACACAATGGCAGTTTTTCCACAGGTCTTGCTTGTATTGCTACCTGCCTCTATACTTCATCCCACTGAGGAAGTAAATGCTAAAACTTTATTTTTGACAACACACACAAGACCATAATAGTAGCAAAGACGTAGTTTACTTTATGTTCACTGTTTGTTGAGCAAGTATAAAATCAACATTAATGGAATGAAAAGTCGTCTACAGCCTCTATACTCTTTTCCTCACTCTGGTGGTGTCAATCACTGTGCCATCCCCACAAGTGCATAATATAACAATAAATATATTTATGACAAGACGTAACTTTTGACTGTAAATATGTCTTGCCAACACACAAATAAATGGGTATGCCAGTTGAGCAACATATGTAACTAATTATGAACTCTTTTTTTGTGTGTTTTAACAAGAAAGTGAGGGAGGCAAGGAGAGAGATAAAAAGGAGACAAGACACTCAATCTTTTGGTGTAATTTTAGCAGTACTTGCGATGTCTCACTTGTGCATTCATGCAAAAAGAAAAAAGAAAAGATGAAGTAAAGAAGCAGGATGAAGAACACTGTCACCCCGCATTTATGTTACACTATAAACATCGTGGCATGCCAAAAAGATGTAGCATCAAACCTAAGCTAACCAATATAAATTATTTTATATGCAGATACGGTTTCAGATTTACCCTGACAACATTCCGAGTGTCTCTCCACCTCAACAAGAACACTTTGTTCTTGTGTTTAATCACTGGTACTGGCGGAGAGACTGCTGTGGTTATGAAATGCAGCCAAACATTTCAGGGAATGTGCCAGTAATGAATAAAGGCTTAGCACTTTGGCTCTATTTTACATGTTTGCTTCTATGGCATTCTCACTCCTATGTGTAACAAATAACCGGTCAAACTCCAATGATATAGACAAACTCAATTTTGAGGCTTCTTCTTTGGTGGCTGATTAAGTTGTCCTTGGTCTTAAGAAACAAAAGACTTAAGGGTGAGCAATAAATCAATGCAGACCTTGTTTCCCCCAGGCTATTCAGCCACTTGGGGTGTAAAACGCTCAAAGGCAATGAGCACATGAAAGTCTGGAGCTGCGGACAGATTCTGCCCAGCAATTATCCTGTCTGCGTGCCTCCTAAACACTGCATACCAGATATGGGCCTCTTCAGCAACAGTCCCAGTTATGGAGACACAGATGCTAATGACACCATATTTTCAGAGCTGCAGAGACACAGGGCCTCTGGCCATCACTTCTAAAACACATGCCACACAGCCTGCACCACCCACACCACACAGACCTGTTATTGATGACCACTGACGGCTCTCCTCTTCACCCGACACGGTGTGGCCGCCATAGGCAACAAGGCAGTAAATACAACTTGTCAAGGTAACGCAACTTAGTCATAACTGCTTATCACTTACCTACACTTATCTTGTTAGTGAGGATAGATAACCTATAAAGATGTGTTCACAGTCGCACATTTTATCTTGGTAGAGTTGTGCTGTCTAAGACTTTCTTTCTTTTTTTGGCTGCTGCCCAGTAAGGACCAGACTGACAAGCACCTGTCACGTGGATTGATGTGTCCAGCTGGCGAGCAAGAGGTGGGCTTAGGGAGACACAGGAGCTGGAGCAGCACACATTAAATCTGATGGCCACGATGAGAGGGGTGTGGTTGAGACCCAAGCAGAAGGTTTGAAGGTGATAGCAAGATGAGGTAAGATGGAGGGGTAGAAGGAAGGAAGGGAGGGATGGATTATTGAGCGAGAAGGTGACAGGAAGTGTATCTACCTTGGATATTTTCAAGGTGACTCAGTGCGACAGAACATTCCCAAGGGTTTACTACAGCAAAGAGAGGGATATATAGAGAGAGAGAGCGTGAGAGACGAGAGAGCAAGAGAGTGAGTGAGAGAGAGAGAATTTCAAGGTGCAAAAGCTCTTTGCAGATGTCCAAATACGCAGTAAATCACTCTGAGAACCTGAGGGTGCTCAAATGCTTTTTGACTGAATCTGTCTCCCAGCCCAGCGGCTCCAGAATGACTAAAACATTAACAGGAGTCTTCAGGGTAGCGGCAGCAGCCCACCCATCCCCCACTAGCGCCTGCACAATCCCAGGACTGTGCAAACATAAGGCTAAACCAAAATGGCCTCCATTCAGATGTTTGAAACCAAGAGAATGCTCAACTGGAAGATAGGCTTGTACACAAACTATCTATTTAGCCGTGTGTCCCCATTCCCATGAGTCATAAAGCTGCCCCTGGCATTTGAGTAGAGAGGTCTGTGTGTAGAGTTACAGGTGTTCGTTTTAACATGGTTGCTCAAAAAAAAAAAAAGTTTATGACTTCTCTTCTATGGAGGGCTAAGGAAACAGAAGTGACACTGGGCTTAAAAAAAAGTTTAAACCTAGGATGTAATCACCTTTATAGCACAATAACAAAAAGGCCTACACAGCATGCTATGCAACCATACTTCTGCAATCTCCATGCTTTTCTGCAAACACCCACCGAGAAGAGGCAGCAAACCTTTAATCAAACCGACAGTCAAAGTGCTGAGAGGGAGGAAACAAATTACTTGTGAATGAAAACAAACAGCAATATTCAATTTTATTGTGTTCTATTATAAACACATAAAGTATTTCAATGAATATAAATAATAAAAGAAATGGAAGCGGCTTCCAAAACTTCATCAGCCTGAAATCATTACTTGATATTACTTCCTTTGCTTCTGAATAGAGGGGAAAAAAACAAAACCAGTCTGTGAATGTTCAGTAAGGAGTTTAGTGCAGCACCATTATTCAAATGTGCAATAACATTAATGTATCTATTTCTTATTGCTCATAAATGAGGCGAGTAGTGAAATGGATAGTAGTGAAATGAACAAAATTCTTTCAATAGTTTTATGGGTACAAAATTACAACTCCACATTTTGAATTCATTGAACTGTAACTGGCAAGCTTGCTTTGAGAGAGTGAATAAATGGTCTTTTCATGTACGCTGCTTAAACTTTTTAAATGCTTAACCTTAATGTGTTATGGTCTTAACACTGCTTTTTTCCTCGCAGACATTGTCCTACAGATAATATTATCGTCACTCCATCCCTCATTTTGCCCCCTTTGACCTCCAAATGAAAATGACTGACATGATTTAATGCTAATGAAGAGAACATTAATAGGGGATATAATCCAGTGAGTGCTTATAATTACAGCAGTGCTTTGCAGAAAAATAACCACGATTGAAAATCATTCAAATGCAGTTAGTAGTACTAAATAATTATTCGTATAGCATTACACATATATGCTTGGTTTGCAATTTGCTTTGAACGTCCTCTGATAGAAAGACAGAAACAGGGATTTGCCACAAAGGGAGGGAAAAGGATATGTGCAGAGGCAGCACTAGCTGTGGCTCTCTGCTGCCTAGATGTGTGTGCTCGACTGCCCCCTGTCAGATGCAGCTGTCATTGCACCAACACCATCAGAAAGGAAAAAACCACTCCCTATAATAGAACAACCTAGAAAAAATGTCCTATGTCCTGTATATATTCATATACGTATATATATATATTATGTATATTATCTGCAGTGCATGGTGTTATTCTCATTGTCAATGAAAGCATTGAAACTGTCAGAGGATCCTGAAGGGATGAAGGATAGCACACCTTTTGAAACCCCAGAGATTTATCCCCTTTGCAAAATCTTTAAAACACATTAGTCAAAACAGTAAACTTCTGAATACAAACGTGAGATGCAATATGGTGTTCCGGGTTTTGCAAACATGGACACTCTTAAGGTAAGGTCTCGGATGCCGAAATTTGAAATATTACATATAAAAAAAGACAATTGCAGATGTGAATAAACAACTAACTTCCTGGTCTCTTGTGCTTGAAATCATTAAGATAATCTACTGCCACCCAGCTCAGTTTAGAGCTTTTCCATTTCATTCTGTTTGCAACAGCCAAAAACTGGTGAGCATTTTTAATGTTTTTCATTTAAACATTTCCAGGCAAAGATTATATATTTATTACTGTTTCAGTTTGAGCCTGGAACCAGTGTGCATGGGGGGAAAAAATGCTGCCTGCCTGCATGCAGCCTGAAAGCATGAAGCAACACAAATATATACCAATAACATTTTATATCCGTAATTGATCAACAAATAGGAAGGAATAGCACAAGCATAGTAAGGAAATACACAAGGAATTAAATGTATAACACCACCTAAAATGCATGGAAGACTGTTCACAAGTTCATATGGTTGTTTTTAAAAATTGCACTCATGGTAGAAAAGCTTAAAACACATTTGGACAGTATATCTTTGTGACAGTCCATTTTACATAAAGCCTGAATGTTCACTGGTACACTAGCTGTGATGCAGTAAAACTACCCTGTCACAAACACATGCTGTGTGACCGAACTGCAGAGTAGCCCACCAAAACTGATGGTGTGGGAATGGATACTGCATTACAGTACCTCAGTCTATCTAAAGGTGGCAGCACAGCCCCTGACACAAGATTGTCTTCTGCAATCACTGCTAGAGAGCATCTTTAATGTCTCAACATAAACCACCAGCACCACAGAGAACCACCTGGTAGGTGATCAGTAACTTTGTGAATGAAGCCAGCATCATGGTAGTCCTGTGTAAACATAAGAACTTTATAAACTTATTAGAACTGCAAGTATTTGCTATATTATCAATCAATAGTCTACCATATCCCTGTCCCCATCTTAAGTGAGAAAATACGACATTGGCACTTTTCACGCCTTGAGGAGTGCTTTGTTCTCAGTAACACCTTCCCCTGAGAAATGAACGCAGGACAGAATACACAAGAGGGGACACTGCAGATGAACATGCATCGCTGCATTCATTTTGCAGTGCTGAAAGTCTGCTCAGTGCAGAATGACATCACTCAACCAAGTCCACTGGAGCAGAACCAGAGCCTGTAAGGCTATTCAAATTAATTAACAAATGACCTTAGATTAAAGGGGGAGTCACAGTTCAGACAATGAGGGCATTTATCAATTCAATAGGCAAGGCTAATCTCACATGATGCCTTTCTATCATTCCCCTGTACTGTAACCCCCACACTCCCTGACACTGACACACACTGTATTATACACAAGTTAATATAAAAAACAGCTCTAGGGTGTCGAATAATTTACTTTCGTTTCACAGCTGTTTCAATGAAACCCCAAGTTGTATTAAAATGCCTTTGGATATAAAAGCATCACTGGTTGTTTTTTTCCTATTTGGGGAGGAAAATTCCACAATAAAGAAGCAACCAGGAATCCTGTCACAGTGCTGTCTGATAAAGTGTGAAATAAGCTGCAGCCTAGATAGTATTTTCTTTTATTTCAAGAACAGACTATATCCGAACCATCTCAGAGAGACAAGTCAATCTCAAGGTTCACTAATACAGTCCCATGGACAGGGGATAAATCCCTCGTAGGCAACAAAAAGCAGATCAATAAAGAAAGCATGTAAACAAACCACAGTGGAAATGAAGTTGAGATGGATGGAGAATGGGATAGTGAGGGTGACCAGCAGTGTTTCAAATAAAGCACATTGGGCAGAAACTGAAAGGAAGAATAAAGGGCAGAAAGCCAGGGTGACTGTCGGGGTGAAGAGCAGTGGGAGTGCAAATAAGGAGTGGGAGAAGCTCGGCCATGAAGGAGAGAAAGGAGCAGAGAATGAGGTAGAGAGCGCATCAGGGAGATGGGGGAAGAGAGAAATTGAGGGAGAGAGAAAAACGGTAGTGTAGAAGTGATTTATGCTAGTTGTATAATTTTCTACAATGCTGCTCCCCCCTCTTCCCTACGGCTCTCCTTTCCTCCTCCTTATACCACCCTCCCACCAGGGTGTGCTCCTCCTCACTGTCACACCAAGGAACAGTCCCTGGCCACACCAGCCAGTGATTAAGATTCTGCCGTGATGCGACTGCAGCACTTCGCAAATGGAAGACTGGACATAATTTCCCTAAAATGCTGTTTTTTATCACCTATTTCCCCTTCATCAGCTTGCCGCACACGATTGATAGCTGATGGCACCTCTGACAACTTAACGTTTTTATGGCTAGATTTATGGGCTATCTGCTCCTCTCCTTTTACAGCTCAAACTCTGTAAAAATGCTTATTTCTCAGATAAGGAGAGGGAGGGTGTGTGTCTATGTGTATGGAATGGTATCACACCCAGCTAAATGTATGTATGAGAGCAGGGCCCACCTCACTGCATTGCAGTCTAGATCTGTGCTAGGCTTCCAGTGCTTTATGGCTACTCTGAGACTGAAATTACCTCTGCATAGCACCATGGATTAAATAATACTTCTCACTTCTCAGACAGCATGGCACCCAAATCTCACCAGCTCTTTAGCAGCACACATTTGCCTTTGTACTCTTTCTAGGAAATAATAAACACTTGCACAAGCAACTGTATATGTAAGTAAAAAAAAAAAAAAAAAAACATTTTTAACGTTTATTCTTACAGACTTCTCTGTCCAAGATAAGGCATTGTTTGTTTTTTTTCCAGTCATGCAGCAAAACAGAATCAAAAGTGATTACCAATAAAAGAAATATACCCTGGCCTCACAATATACCGCAAGCTCTAAAATCCGTTGTTTTGTTTTTTTCTTTTATGAAAAGGTTTGTGCATTTCTGGCATGTGTATGCATGCTGGCTAATTATGTGAGGAGAAAGATGTAGCATGAGAGCTCATTGACACTCTCAGGTCAAAACAGGTTTGGCTAATTGCAGTGAAGTTAGGTAGGTGAGCTTTAATAGCAGGGAACACCTGAACACAAACTACCTTGTTGAGCACTTGTGTGTGTTTATGCTTCTGCACATGTTGATGCAAGTAAGAGATTCTCAGTGTACTGGGGGCCTGCTGGACTCACTGGGCTGTGGATGAAGTGTGGCCACTGCAGGTTTCTCTCCCTCCCTGGTTAGATTTACAGCCAGTACAGGCTCCCAGTTAGCCTTCTCTTCTCTACTGATGAGCCTGGCAGATCCCAGACAGATGCCCTGGGGGACTGGAGTGTGACAGGGAATGGGGGAGGGGAGCAAAGAGAGGGAGAGAAAAGGAGAGAGAGGGAGAGATGTGAAGAGCAGGGAGGAGAGAGAAGGGGCGAGAGAACCAGTCTGATGAGATCAGTGATTCATAGACACCCAGGAGGACACACCCTGGGATGGGGTAATACCACACATGTTTTAACTAGGCTGGCCCATAATTCATTAGGGTTACCAAGGCTGCAAGGAGCACCTTAGGAGAGAGGCCCCAGAAATCATCTCTACATGTTGTTAGATGCAGGCCACATAGGGAAGGAGATTAATATTCAAGGCTACAGTGTGCTCACACTCAGTGGAGAGTACCAATATGTTGAGAGGAGAAAAACAGCACATTTGATGTCTGCATATTTCCACATCAAGTCACAGGTTGTTCTGAATTTTCCTCATCCCTTTTTTTTTTCTTGGTACCGTGTCTGTATACGAGGGTGTCAGTGGAAATTTTATGACATGAAATATGTAGCTGCAAGACGTGCACCACCAATGTGCTCAAATACAGCCATCTTCTTCTCAGTGCAGTGCTAACCTCTTCCAGAATACAGATTGTACCTCATGCCTCATTATGGCAGATATATACTACTAGTCACTGTGCACTACATAAAAAATAAAGCAGACTGGCCCTCACTGGCAATAAGAAGAGAATTACACACCATCATCTTTGTTTATAAAGGTCTTCTAATAAAGCTGCCATCTATAACATCCCTTCTAAAGTTTCAATAATCCACACAACAATCAGGGATAGCCAAATATAGATAATCTACAAATGAATTGAATTTCAAGACCGTCATCAAACGATACCCTGCCTATCAATACAATAAATTAGGCCTACAAAGAATGTAAAATCACCTCATTCAACAGTGGGAAGACTGTCCCAAATTAAACTTTAATTAAATTAATTAATTAAACTTAACTTTAATTTGGGACATTCTCAAAGATGTGGGTAAATGTTTCTGTTGCCAGTCATGCGTGGCCTGTCTCCTTGCTGATTTCCTCTGACGTACTGCTCTTTCTTGCTAAAGGAATGCTGAACCCAATGACAATACGTGATTAAATAAAAAGGTAAAATATGTCTACTGTAAGTGTATTCTTGAGTAAAACTTCGTTCCTCACCTAAATTCAGAGAGTAAGCCACTGCAATTCCACAACACTCACCATTTCCCATGAGGCCCAAAACAGCTTCTAGCGCAGCCTTCACTGTAGGGCTTAATTGCTCTGATTATTCCCCGTAAGTGCTGTTGCTTTCTCTGGCTTGAGTTTTATTGCAGGGCAATGAGCAGGTATGATTTGATTGTGGCTTTGGAGAGCAGATACAGCTCATGTTTTTTCAATTAAATTTGAGGTATTTCTGCAGTACACCTTGGTTGACTGGTTCGGATTCCTTATTACCATTTTCTGAGAGCATGGCAGGATTATGCACAGGAGACCAGAGGTTGATGATAGTGAACAAGGCCATTACACCCTTACTCAGCACCTGGGAGGTCCTGTATGACTAAACTGCACTGATGGTTTATCATCACCTTGTTCCCTAACACAGCACAGACCTGTTGACATCATACTGTGAAATTCTGGACATATGTGAAGTATTGAGAGAAATACACAACTACCAGGTAACAACATGACCTCAGCGCAGTAAAAAAAATTCTTCATCATCTAAATACGATTTAATAGAAGGCTATTAATCACATAATGTAAAACATGGTCCCTTCTAAAAGGCCACAAACTGAGTTATCCATTGAAAAATGGTCTCTTTCTGATTAAGCAATCACATTGCAAGCATAGGCTGCCCAGATTTCATAAATCACTTCAAACATACATGGCATTTGATTAGAACCCATTAGCTATGAGCAACAGTGTGTGTATGATGTGCATGTGGGGAGGCATGTGCATGTGTCTCATCTCACATTTTCCATGGTTTGCTCTTTAGGATGTTCCTCATTAGTGTGAATATTAATGCGACCAGAAAAGGGGGGAGGAGGGGAAGAAAAATGTAAAAGGAATTTGGAAGAGCTTTTTAAAGGGGCCATTTCATCAGAATCGTTATTTTTTTGCGGTTCTCTGAAGGCTCGTAACTGGCGGTCTATGAAGAGAGACATGCCGCAGTGGGGCTTAATTTAAAACCTGAAAGGTCACTGCACTAAGAAAGGTCCTCAGCTCAGCCAAAAATATAAAATGAGGAGGAGAAAAAGAAAGCAGTGGGGGAGGACGAGTGGGCCAAGAAATAGACCAGAATGAAAGGAGATCAGAGGATTGGGAAGGGGGAACCCAGGCGGGAGGAAACACGTTCAAGTAATTTGGAAAGACAGTGTTATGGAAGAGAGTACAAAAATGGAAAAACACTGAGGAAAGAAGAAAACTCAGAGAGGATAATGAAATGAGTTGCAATTGAGCTGGAGCAGACCTAGCATTAAAACAGATGCAAGAGGTTTTTTGTTTACTTTAATGGTGTTTTTGCAAGTAATTTGTTATAATGGCCTACAATTTCAGGGAAAAACACTGCATCCACACACAGTGAAGGATTGCCAATCTGTCCAACAATCTGTGTTGGCAGTAACACAACCCTCCCCGAGCCTTTGCTGAATTGGGCTTCCCGGGCTTGATACTGGACCAAAGTGCTAATGGTCAGAGACACTGCATTTCTCCTGAGATCAGTCTGTCTGAAAGTGATGATGACACTTCATTTGGCTGAGAAATGTATGTCATGAGTTGGACTTGGCCTTGTTAACAATAGTAAACAGTTTGGCAATAAAGTTGCCCTCCCCCAACTCTACCTTACATTCCACAAACTAACATTGCAGCCTTCAATCACTTGTTTATCTATCAGCCCACTTTAATTGTCCGCTGGGTTTTTGACTGCAGCGCATTACATAAAAGTACGCAGGAGCCTCATGGCAGCAGCACGACAGCCTCTGATGTAAAGCCTTGCGCTTTGTACAGATAAGACGGGTTCAATTTTAATGTTGCTAGCACACCGAGACGCACCAGGCTCACTTGTAAAACAGAATGCCCCGTTCGCTTGTAAACGCAGCAGCCCAAGAGGAGGGAAGAGATGGGGGTTGGGTAGGCTGAGGTGGGGCTGAATTAAAAGGAGGAGAGGAATTCCACTTGTCCAGTTCCTGCAATCCATTCAGTGGATCAATTTCTTCCCTCAAATTCCCAATCCATTCCCCATCTCTTTTAAAAACTAATACCCAATTCCAATCACAACTGCAGTAAAGCATATCTTGTAAAAGGTCATAGTGTGACCTCTGAGTTCTCTAAATTGGATGCTGGTTGGCCCACTTTCCTTTGAAATACTGCACAGCCTGATATAAAAACTGCCCGGTACACAATCACCTCACCAGTGGGACCTGCATCCCTCCCATCAGTAGGTGTTCAGTTTGATGCGAAGTGTCACAGCACAGAGGGTTTTACAAGATGCTGGTTGCCGATGTTGACGCAAACAGGAACCAGAACTCAAACATAAACTAGAGCATGGGGCCCAGGAAAATTTGGGGGATAGGTGTATCTGTGTGTCCATGTGTGCTTGCCATAGGCAGCATGCCGATAACAGAGCATCTCTCCTGCAGCCAGCCAAGGGAACTGATCAGATGGACGATCAAACACTAATCATTCCCTCACGGCCCATACCGAGTAAAGCTGTCATTAATTTTGCGGAATTACATCAAATCTGAGACATTCTTTATGTGGCCCACGGCCTGTAGACAGTTATACGACAGGGACTGCTGCGCTAAGCAGATGGGGCAGCTTGGCTGTGCATACTAAATACTACCGTCCCCCATTTCTCCATCTCCGCCCTCCCAACATTCTGCCCTCCTTCCAGGCACTATACTCCCGCTCCCTCTTTCTTTGTTTTCTACCCTTCTAATGCCTTTCCTTCACTATATGCTCACATATTATTACATCACTCTTCTCACAGTGATGGGCAATATTCAACTCAAAAACACTTGTTCTGCTTTAGATAACACCTTGACAGAAAATAAACGGCACCGTCTTGTGTTCTATTCCGACACAAGGCACATCACACTTTAATTTAGTGTGATGAGGAAATAAATTGTTTGCCGACATAAATCTTTAATGTTTGTCTCTTGGATGTTGACAACTCTAACAGTTTACTTGCCTACACACAACAGAAGGTCATAATCCCATTTGAGGTTTCCTTAGCAACTGATTACTGCTGAAGGCAAGCTGCAATTTATGACTAGTGACACATACCTGCCATTCCCTTTGAATGAGACATGTGGTAAGCTATATTCAGACAGACCACCTCAGGTAATAAAACCGCAGTAGCACTCAGGGGCTATACCATTTTCTTATATTGAGAGGAATTCCAAGCCAGGCTGCTAGAAATCAGCAGACGACAGGGATTAAATTTGTGTAGACTAGTTCTACAACCCATAAATAAAGAGCATGCTGAGGCTTTTGTGCCGACACAGTTGATTGTGTTGTTTTTTTTTCCTAATGTTTAAAAGTGTTGATATTTTTGCAGTTTACACTTCCCACAGAAAAAAAAACGTATAAATTCAGTGTTTGTGTATGTGTGTATGTGTGTATGTGTGTGTGTATGTGTGTGTGTGGTTGGTGGGGGTGGGGGGTTATGACAGACAGCGGGCCCATAACAGCAGGCAGTCAGGTCAAGATCAAGCAGTTTCATGGACAATCCACTTTCAGTCTAGTCTCTATTAGGGTGAAGCCTCACATTCCTACTGCACAGCCATCTTCTAACTTCACACAACAGTGACGCTTCAAAGTCAAGGCTACCTGAGGTCTGCCACGATGTTTGCCAGAAAATGTCCTTTAACATTTGGGAATATCCGTTTCATTCAGGTTAACTGAAATCATAATCAACAAAGCAGAAGCAAGATATACAATTCAGCATCTAGAAGCAAACAAAATCAAATTAAGCACCTAACCTATTTTAAACCTTTATGTCCTAATATAATCACGTATAATATACAGAAACAGTGGATACTATAGTCTTTGCAGTACAACCTATTCAATTATCCCACTGCAAAGACAGCCACTACTTGCAGCACTACTTTGCCCACACAAGCTCAGCACACTATTAATCCACTTAAACACAATTTATAGGGTCTCAACATCGACTGTCCGTCGGCATAAAATTACATGAAGCGTCCTTATAGTGTCTTCAACAGACTAAATTAGCCAAACTGGACTTACTAATTGAGGAGGAGTAAAGTACTGTGTGACTGGATTGACTCGTCAATGAGCAGAGATAAATAAGCAGGCTACAGGCAGTATGGGAACATCAATAACTGTAATAATACAGGATGGACATTATTTAAAATGCAGTTGCTGAGGCATGATAACCTTAAATCTTGAATATTAACTTTTATTTCCACTTCTGTGATCTGGGTTTTTCTTTTTTGTAGCTGCGGGCAGAAAACTGCCTTTTGCCAAAAGTATGGCCATTTTTTTTTTGATTATCTTAGTTTTTCTAGTCATTTCTGACCAAGTTCCCAGAATGTAATTGTGAGTTTTAAAGTAAAATACATATTTGAATATTTTCTCTGTAATAAAACAAACAATTTCACGTATAATTGTAACACAACCTCTAAAACTTAAAAGTGACTTCCTTCTTCTGAGGCACTGTCATTATGTAGTCATACTTAGCTGTTTTTCTGTAATATCTCCAGGAGCTAATTGCACCAGACTTGATTAATTAGAGTTGAAAGGTATGTTGGCCTTAAGGAATTCTAATTTCTATCTTTCAGATCTTATGCCACAGCCTAATAAAATATTATGTTTCTTTTATCCAATGCCTCCTCTGCATTATGTTAAGACTCAGATTAGATCACAAGGCCATGGATCAGTTTCAGGAAGCTAAGAGAGCATGCACTATGTGTTTTTGAGGCTTTAGGGATATGGTCTGCATGTGGCAACCTGAATGCAAAGCATTGGGGTTTCAAGATGGTATACTGCCATCTGCTGTCTGGTCCCATAACATCATCATGATGGTTTATTTGTATACCCCACATGTTGGAAGGCACAGAAAGGTAACTAAGAAAAAAGATAACTCAGTAAGATGACTCAATAAAGAAATTGCTTAATTGGAACATCTATTCAATTGAAACCTAATAATTACAAATAAGTGAAATTTAGAGTTATGCAGAGAATACAGTATTTTAGTGTTCTAGGCCTAATTAAATGGCCTTCTTATGTCTACCTTTGACAGTGCTTGGAAAATACGTTAACAACATTGACAACAACAAAGCACACACATTGCACACATCTGCTATATTCGTTGAAGACTATGACAGGGACGGTTGCAAATTAAAAAGAAAAAGAAAGGAAAAAAAGTGAACAGGAGCATGGAAATAAGTGTCAAGTTGCTTTCTCCCAATCTGCGTTTCCGTTTCGCTGCCGTACCAGCTGATCGTTGTTTTCCTCATCGCATACAAGAGAAGCCGATTTCAACTGGTCTGTCTTCACAACATAATCGTCGCCTACAACCAATGGCCCTCGGTGCTTTCACGTGCGCTGAGAAAAGCAACGGGACCGAAGACAAGCGTCATATTACGTGCAGCGCGACCTCTGCTCCTCCGCTTTTGAGCTTGGGGGTTGTAGTTCAAAACGCTGGTTTTCAGCGTTGCGTCGTGGACGCTCTGAACAACAGCTCCCACAATCCCACGGTGGAAGTGAGGCTGTCATGCTTATGTTTTGCTTTGGTTTTTTGTTATTGTTTCGGGTTAGTGGAGCAACCGAGCCCGAGGAGGAAAGCACGGCTTTATCGCTCATGTTTTTGTCGTTTTGTGGCGGGCTGTCACTCCTGTGTCTCATAGAGAGGCTGCTCGATTAGACTAATAACAGAGACGTGATTGCTTTATAAAGGTAAGCGAGACAGCAGAGACGGTCGAGACAATATGCGCAGATGTCTTTTGTAGTTCACAAAGACGTTATTGTCTACCGCCACGTGCACGCGCACCTCATTACCTAATTGGACAATAATAATTACCCATTGTGGGTCCAAGACTACCTGTCCTGGCGTACATTACGCTACTGTCTTCCTAGGTTTACATCGACATGCATGGCACATCGCTTTGTCGACATGTGCTACTGTTGGGCCTCAAGCCTCGTGCTGAGTAATGTGAGCCTTCCAAGAGCTACTGTATATTTTCGTCACTGATCTGTGGCTTTACTCGGAATCTATACAATGCTCTGAATCATTTAGATGTGAAACTTTTCTGGCTTATATCCCCCAAAACTGCCTGACGAAAATAGAAAATTGTAATCCTCTGTAAATATATTGGATTATGACTGTACAACAGGAGATGAAAGCTGATAAAGTCACAGTTAATCCATAATTTCAGCACATGTGCACTGTTAAAACAGGGCTTTTAGCCTTCAGAGTGTTTTCCTCCCTGTTGCACATGTTGGCAAATTAGTCTGCTGATAATCTCTCTCCTTTGACTTGGTTTGCTGATTGCATGCTTGTCTGGGGGAAATTTTTAATTTCTGTCATGCCAGAGTTCATCCAACATAATTAGGTACATGATCTACATTGTGGTCAATATCCCACACAACGTTAAATGCATAAACAATGCTTTCTGTAAGTGAAGCATGTCTGCACGTGGTGTGTTTAACTGCATACAGGGATGCCTTAAAATTCATGGAAAGTATTTGCCAATGGATTTTGAACCCATACAAACCAGAGGCCCATACCATGTGCTGCATGTTGACACGTGACGGTGTACAATACCAGATGATTCTGAGGATGACTGAAATAGCCCTAGTGACAAACATGTAATATGTCATGTTGCTCAAAGGCCATGCTGTCACTGAGGTTTAGTTCCGGTGCCCTTTCCTCATGTGTGCACTCAGTCAGGATATCTTCTTTCACTGAATAAATATTCACAGACTGCTAGCTCTCTGTTTGTTCTCCAGTGGTCACCTTTTACCTACTTTGAAATTAGCTCATCTAACCATGCATGTCAGTTTCTACATTGAACTTATAGGACATAAACCCACAAAAAAAAAAAAAAAATTAACTTTTTTTTTTCCTGTAGGTGCAAAATAGCGTGCCTTTGTGTCGTGTTGCCATGGACAAGGCTTGGCAGGTGGAGTTCAGAAACGTGGGCTGCAGTTACTTCCCTCAGAGCAGAGTTGATTGCCACTACACACTGAGATCTTGGCACAACTGGGCCAGCAATGACTGGATAGGGCTCTTCAAGGTATTGTTAACTTGAGGACTGTCACAAATACGTGGAAAAAAAAACTACCTGTGTGTTTGTTCAGCTGCAAAATAACACAGCGGGCATGTATTTCTTCCACAGGTGGGATGGACATCGGTAAAGGACTACCACACATTTGTTTGGGCTCTAGCCCCAGCAGACTATCAAGAGGGCGCAGATGTCAACTGCTCTGTGCATTTCCAGGGTACTGTTGCCCTTGTTCACTAACTGTATTTTATTTCCCATAGTTAGCCAGAATCTATACAGTACAGTGCTTAGATCCGCACATAAAACCTTCAGCAGGAGATTGATGTTTCTGTAAATTGAATTGCTTGGTTGTACAAAGGGCTTGCGCCTGTAGAAAAAAATATTCGTCATTTCTATGTTAAGAGTATTTCCGCAGATGTAAAAGGGAAAATATCCTGTGCAGAAGACAAACATCTCTATTGGCTTGGTCTAACACAGACACAGTCTGTGTCATGGTTTGAATAAATTTCTTTAGTAAGCAGGAGGTTGAGTAATGAGGATGACAAAGACAATGGCTCAAAGCCTGCTCTGACTACAACTACTCACTGGCAAATACAGTGAGTACTCTGTCCTGCCTGTCAGTGGCAGCTGATAAGCCTGATTCAGTGTGAGGGGCACGTGTGCAGCAGGTGTGGCACTGACCCCTGGTAAAATGATTTATCACAGACTTAAGCACAATGCGGATGTCATTCTTCACTGGAAGAATAGCAGTGGAAAGAAAGTCTAAAAAACTGCTGATGGTCCCTTATCGCCAGAGATGCAGTGATTTAAAAAGACTGGTTCCTGCACTGTGACCTAAGCTGGTGCTATAAGTTACAATACAGCTCGTAAACTTTGCTGTATGTCATTCTTCCTGTCTGTTTTCCATCTTACCCCTTAACTGCACATGTGTTGTGAAACAGAAATTTGAAGTAAATCATTCTACACATGAAGCTATGGCCTGTGTGAGATAAGGATAATATTAGATTAGCTTACTTTATGGGCTGGGTGAGGTCATACACTGTGGCGAGCTGCTCACGGTCACAGGGGGAAGCAGGAGACACAACCTCTTAAGTTCCTGTATGTTTTTTTAGAGGGGAATTTAAAAAAAGAAACAGAGAATTAAGAATGAGTACATGGACACATATGGAAACTAGTAAATGAACTGGAAGTAAGTTGCAAGTTTATATTAATGACACAATAGTCAGTAAACAAATCAACCAGATAAGAGATACGGAAAAGCACAATAGTTTGACTAATATGGCTTTTGCATAAAAATACTCTAATCATATCCTAAGTTATGTTTGAGAAGTCCTCCTTCACTGAAATCCAATATCTATGAATATCTCATGTTGCCACATTCATTAATGCTAGAAGCCAGTACGAATATTCTCACCTCAATGTTTTAGCAAGCAACTAGATAATACCTTTTGGCTTTGCTTATTAATGACCCTAAAACTTCAAAATAAGATTTCATGCTTTAATAGCTCCAAAACAATGCAATAAAGGCTCATTCGTTTCCGTGTCGATGCGGCCTATACACCACTTGCTGTGCCACTCCAATTAACTTACTTCAGTTATACTGTCGCTATATTATCTATGCTTTACACATGAACTCTTTAATGTTTTGGGTAGTGTTAGCATTATAGCCTACTCAATCACTGGAAGAGCCGGCAAACGCTTAACAACAGGTAGCCTATGTTTTACATTTAACGTGTGTAAAAGGCCTGAGCTAAACAAATGGGCCTGGCGACCTTCTCCTGTTCCTGTTTCGTCACTGGTTTTAGGAAGTTCCTCACCGTAAAACCCTTGGTGATTCTCAGATGTATTGGTAATAAAGCACAACAGATAAATAAGTCAAATTGCGACCCATTGCAAGGCATGGTTTTCCTCTTCGGTTAGGTTCGTATGCTAAACATATGCTAAATTATGCTAAACACTTCCGACAGAGACAAAAATTGTGCCAGCCACGCTAAAGAAGCAAACAAACAAGCGTAAGTCACAGAAGACAGACACATTTCTTTAAGCCTCGTAGACAAAGCACTTACCTTGAGACTGCTTGTTCAGCGTTAGTTTGTGATGATGCATGTTGTGGTGGCCGGACTATTTCAGGTGGGCCTCTCGGTAACTAGGCCGCCTAAATAAAATATTGACTCGACGCTAGCTGGACTAATTAGTGATACTTCAGGTTAGGGGCAGGCTGTCCCATGTCGACGTATCGGAGAAAACATCAATTTGTTTCCCAAGACTAGGCTATAGGTGGAGGCTACATGTTGTTTGCATGTTGATAGTGTAATTGCGGCCATTTTTAAAAGTTGGCGCGTCATTTCTGTCTCGTTCACCTGGTTCACCTGGTTCACCTGTGCTAAACGATGTTGTTGCCGCCTCCGGTGGCCGGGGGCTGTATTGCAATATAAGTGAGCGTTATTGCAGTATAAAATGAAATTGATTTTCAGTGTTAAATCTTCTGTAAATGCTGCTTTATTTATCACTTTAGCACAGCAATATAATGTAGAATAAATGTGTTTATGGCCTCATATTTTATAAATACCATAATACCATCTGTATCATTAAGATTTATAGTGTTCTTAAAAGGTGATTCGCTCCGTCAAATTCAGTGGTAGTTAAGTTGCACCTATTTTACACATTTAAATGAAAGCATGGCTACTCAAAATCAAAATTATTCTCTTCAAATTAACCTTAATGTATTTCTCCTCTGGTTTCTCCACTTTTTAGCCTCCTACCTACCCAAACCCAGCTCCCAAGAGTATGAGTTTGTATATGTTGATGCTAAAGGGGAAGTCTGCTCCCGCAGCTCCAAATTTACCTTCTGTGCTCCGAAACCACTTGAGGATCTGGTGACCCTTGAGGAGGAGTCCCATGGTGAGGAAGGGGGCACAGGCATGCTGTTGGTAGTTCCCAGGGCTGAACTGCTGCAGGTGAGCATAACAAATATGGACTAGATTGGCAAGATAAGGTAGGGAGGAGGGAGGGTATGTTTCCTGTTTTGCAAAATGAATGAGTGCTGATAAAACACATATTCTGGGAAACATACTGTTGTTTACTCTTGTGTGCACAAAGATTAAAGCACAGTGATAATTCCCCATCCGCTGACTGCTTCCTCCCATCTCTTCACAGAGTCGACTGCAGGAATGTCTGCGAGAGCGAGCTGAGTTGCTGCAGATGCAGGAGGTAGCAAACAGGCAAAGGGATAAAGAAAAGGAGGAGTACAAAAGGGCAAGAGAGGCCTGGGACAGACAACGCAAAGATCTGGAAAGTGACATCGACAGGCTGCAGGAAGCGCTGAAGCTGAGTCGAGAGAAGATCAAGGAGATAGAGAGGAAGCAGAAGGTGGTGTATGGAGCTAAGCAAATAGAAAGCAAGATCATTTGATTATGACCATTTAAAGTGTTCCCATTTCCATACTTTACTCTTAATCCATGCTCCTATATTCTCTGATGAAAAGCATAAGTCTCTGCTTAAACAATATACACTAATGTTTATTATAAAATCTTAGTAACAGCAATTTAGGGGCATGTCAGAGATAATACATTAAAATAAAAAATTAGTTAAGTCTGTGATAATTTAAAGTTTCTCATAAAGATTCAAAATGTCTCTGTGCCGTTAGGAGGAGGAGGCTTTAGGAGAATCACTTGCGCAGGAGAAAAGTGCTTTACTGGGTGCGAGGGAGGCAAGTGAAGAGCGAATCAAAGAGCTGGAGGAGGACATCAAAACCCTGACACAGAGAACTGTGGAAAGAGAGACTGAGTTGGAAAGGTTTGAAATGTTCTTTTTTCTCTGCACCCCTTCTCCTACTTTTAATGTTGTGCTGGTCTCATGAATACCTTTGATTTTCAGTAACTAAATCTGTCTGTGCAGGATGAAGGAAAGAGCAAAGAGGGCAGGGGCTCAGAGGAAAGAAGAGGAGAGTGAGAGAAAGAGCCTACAGGTACTTATAAGTCAGAGCATGCTGTACATCATAATAAAAAACCCTATCTCTGTCCGTCTTTTCTCCTTCATCTTCTACTTTTTTCCCATCTGTGCAATTTTTAGACCAAGTTGGAACAGACAGAAGGTGAACTCAGAAGTCTGTCAAAGGAGTTCCAGGGTCTGAGGAACTCGCTGGCCCAAAGAGACACCAGTGTCCTTCAGCTCCAAAACACCATCACCACACTCACCCAGAAACTCACCACCGCCCACAGGAAAGAGGTCAGACATTTCTATGGGATTCAGAGATGATGTCATTGAAAAAAGGGTTGAGATTAACATATGGCTTAATAGTTAAAGCTGCATTTTGAATTTGAAAGGCCTTCGAATGTATGATTTACTGCAACTACCCACACAGTTTCATTATCAACAAAGAAAACGTGACTGATTGCTGGAAAGACCTTGTATTTGTGATTTGAGTTTTCAATCCACCACCTTTTCAAGCCATTCATCAGAATTGACTTAATAATTCAATAATTCAACGTGTCTCTATGAAACATCTGCTGATACATGGATAGTTTTCTTCATAAATATGCTTCCTAGTGCAGCTCTGTCAGCACACACTAATATTCTGCTGGAACTGATTTAAAACATTTGGCATTTCAAATTCAGTGACTGGCATCACGTAGCAGATCGACCCTTGTAGCCAACATAAGCTTTCTTGTTCTTTTATGGCCAGGCGGGGAGCGAGGCAGCATTGAAGGAGATGCGGAGCCTACGGGAGCGTCTGAACTCGAGCGAGCGTGCTGCAGAGGGCTTGAAGAGTGATCTGAGTGCCATGGTAGCTCACAGGGATCAGGGGCAGGCAGACTTGCATCAGGCTCGTCTCCAGGCTGCCCAGCTCACCCTTCAGCTTGCTGATTCCAGCCTGGCCCTCAGAGAGGGAAGAGCCCACTGGGCCCAGGAGAGGCAGACTCTGCTGCGGACCACTGAGGTACTGCATTGCTGCAAAGCACAGAATCTGATGTGGAGAATTTAGAGAACGCAATATATTTGTATCATGGTCAAAATACATTTTTGAATACATTTTGCCATATGGTATATTTTTTTATTTTATTGTGAGCTGTAACTGTGAAGTTGAGTCAAGTTTTTACACAGGGTCCACTGACTTCATTGCCTGTGTGTGTGTGTGTGTGTGTGTGTGTGTGTGTGTGTGTGTGTGTGTGTGTGTGTGTGTGTGTGTGTGTGTGTGTGTGTGTGTGTGTGTGTGTGTGTGTGTGTGTGTGTGTGTGCGTGTGTGTGTGTGTGTGTGTTGTCGATGACAGAGGGACCACGAGCATCTGGAGAAACTCAACACAGAGATGCAGAGGATGGAGGAGAGGCTGCAGGAGGAGAGGATGGAGAGAGTGAAGCTGGAGGTTGAGCTGGGAAGAGAAAAGGACTGCAACAGGGTATGAAAGAGTGTGTTATGTAGATGCAGATGCGCTTTTCTGATGTAATCTAAAATGAGCACATTCAAACATGCCGACATTATGGCAGTGAGGAGAAATGCAACCGTATTCGACACTGATTTACTGTGTCCTGCTGTCTCATGAAATCAGGTTCAGCTGAGTGAAACCCGCAGGGAGCTCCAGGAGCTGAAGGCCAGTCTGAGGGTCGCCCAAAAGGAGAAGGAACAGCTACTGGCAGAGAAGCAGGTCAGAGACATCTTGAATCTGTGCTGACACAGAGTTTTTAGATATGCAAAAAACTGTGTGTGTGTGTTGTCATGGGTAGCTGCTTTGTGACTTGTTAATTTACAGCTGATAAAGTCTGAAAGCTGATGAATGGCTTGTATGGATTAACATGTAAATCTTAATCAGCCTCAAACTGTAGCACTTAACTTCTTATCAGCTTTACATTTAGTATAGGCTTAGTTACATTTTGTTCCACTGTCAAGTTCCAGTGAATATTTTTTGTTTTCCTAAAAGCTTAATAATCTACTCATATCCTAAAACTTACTGATGTAACAAGTATACTGGTATTATGAATGTCCCAGGTGTTAGGAAGCTTCTGTCTGTTGTTGTCTTCGTAGTTGTTATTGTGCAATATAAATTGTTTATAGTGCAATATAAATCAGTGGGTTTCAGGGCAGTCAGTGCTGCCACTGTTAAAGTGCCTGCAGTAGTAGTTTTTGTTGGCGAACCACCACCGCCACCACATTTGCCCACAACTGGCAGCGGAGTAGATGGTCAGCGTTTTTAAAATCAGTGTCCGGCTCAGTTTTAACATCTGCCATATAGGAGCATAGCAGCCAATCTGTGGCATATCATAAATCAAACAAATGTTTATATGTTTATACTACAGTGATAACAATCTTTATGTTGTAACAAATACTGTGTTTTTATATTTACTGTGTAACCATTTTATGCGGTTTTGGCTTGAGGAAGTTGGATATCATGAGGGTTATAAGGGTGCTGGTTGTTGGAGCCATGATGAAAGTCTTGCCCTGGTGTGTGATATGATGGCTGTATTTCCCACTACAGGAGCTGATGGAGTACATCTGTCAGCTGGAGCAGAAGATGGGAACAGAGGCCAGTGCCAAGTGGAGTGCCGCCCTGATCGTCTCTACAGGTGAATGGAGCCACACATTAATCTACTGTATGCCCTGCCGCTGTGAACAATAAAAGTGTTAACTATCATTCAACAGCAACACTAAATATTGTTCAGAAGTGCCCGTGTTGGGAGGAGTGAGGAGAAGTAATCACTTTTTCTTTGCCAATGTTTCTATCTGGCAGGGCGGGCTGACAGTGTGCTGTCTGACTCTGAGGACGAAAACCCAGAGGCCTTGCAGCCCCTCCGTCCACCAAGACCTCTGGGACACTACAGCCTGTGTGAGCAGGGTCAGCCTGACTCCTTGCTTCTTGCCACCCCTCCTCCGTCCCCCAGGGAGATGGAGAGGAGCGCAGTGGTCATCAACCAGCCGGCGCCGCTCTCCTCACCGCACCAGGCCGGCGCTGAAACCCTTGCGCACAGCTCAGACTCGGTGAGACGTGCTATCTGAGCCGTTCAGCGTCACCATAGCGAAATGATGTGTGATACTGAAAATGAGCTATGTCTTCATGCTGATAGCCATGCACGCCAATTAAACATTGGCAGTGGATCATTTGATATACACGCTATCTCATTTGCAATTAGGCTGCTAGCCTGCAAGTTATTAGACTGTAATAGCTGCTGGATAGATATGTGTTAAATGAGTGTGTGTGTGTGTGTGTGTGTGTGTGTGTGTGTGTGTGTGTGTGTGTGTGTGTGTGTGTGTGTGTGTGTGTGTGTGTGTGTGTTTAGGAGGAGGAATCTGATCCACTTCAGCGTGGAAGGCACAGCTCTGGAGAAGAAACAGCTCTTCTGCTGCCTGAGCACACGGACACTGTTCTCAGGTACGACCTCCTGCCTCAAGCACATGCCCATATAGAGTGTAGACACGCACAGGATTGAGAGAATATCCATTTCTCTCAATTCTGTAGTACTCTAATTTTACTTGAATATTTCACTTCATACCTTTACTCCACTAAATTTACATTTCTTCTTTTCTACCCTTTTAATCATCTCACAACCCCTCAGATTAATCTCGACTATCTTGTGGGGGCTGAACTAAACCTATCCATCTATGAATAAAGTAGATAAAACTACCTCCCCCTTGAGCAGCTACAACCGTAAAATGCTACTTACATATAATTGCATCAGTATTAACAGTATAATAATGTAATATATATATATATATATATATACTGTATATATTGATATATCAGCCAGAGGGATAATTTTCTGCAGAACAAGTACTTTGATCTTTTCAGTATATGTTGGTATTACTCCATAACTTGTAACAGAGGATTTGTGCATAGTATTGGTACTTTTACACATATGAAGGATATTTAAGGCAGAGATATGTGTGAACAGACATATGAACATAATAACAGTGAAGGATATTTCCAGAAAGGCACAAGGCTTTATTAAGTGATAATAAGACGGTCAAAACAAATTGATCACAGTTGAAGATTTAATGTTCAAAAATTGAGGTTTGCATTACCGACTTCATATTGAAATGAATTTTTCAAACATGCCAACAAATTTCTACCTGTCACCCTGACTGGTTTTAAACTCCACTAATGCATTATATTTTATGAGTGCATGACGTGATTTGTGCGTACAGTCTTACTCTGCAAAGTAATTAGTGAACACAGCCACCAGATAAATGCAGTGGAGTAAAAAGTATCATATTGCTCCCTGTAATAGAGAAAAATCATGAAAATGGAAAATGAAAGTGCTACATTGTCATTAAACTTAGTATCTGAAAAAAATAGTTATCTGTGAAGATTCTTTCTACACAGAAATGCTTCATGCATACACAATGAATTCAAACCTTGCTAATGCACACAGACACATGCGACCAGTTATTTATGATGACAGGGTGAGTATGGCTGGAAGATGGAAGTTTTGAATATGTGGTCGTAAAAGAAGTTGAGTCAGGGTGAGGCGGGGGAAACGGTTTGAGACAGAGCCGGGGCGTGGGAGGGGCGAGATGGGAGGACAAGGGGACAGATAAGTTGACAGCAAGCTGTAGCAATGATTTACCTGAGGGGTGTACCGCAGTCACGGGCCAATTTTCAGCATCATTAAAGCCCTCGCTCTCCCACTCACCCACTCCTTAAGTCTAACATCCTCTTTCAACCAGAATGTGTGTTTCTTTCAGGTTTTTCACGCACACACTCTCTTGCTTTTGTGTCTTCCTCTAGTGATCTGGCCGACACCTCGCTATGGTAACCAATGGACGGTCCAGCCGCAGCCACAGAGAGAAATCAAAAAGAGGAGAAGGGGGAACTTTGTGTGGTTCCACATTACTTCCACTAACAAGCACATATACAGCTCACTCACGACACAGACAAAATATTAATATGCAATTTACATCGTATCTGCCGTGAACCTTGGTTTTCTCCCCCTAGACTCTTGTGTTATTACCCTCACTGTTTTGTAGTTAGGAATGACATAATGCTGGTGGTGGCAGGTCAACACCGTGTTTATGACTGACATAAGACTGTTGCGTAGTTTGAAACGACGGGCTTTTAGGCATGGGCTCTAGCATTTGAGAGTTTGCAGGCTGTAGCCGAATGATTTCTGTTGAATCATTGCTATGTCAAGAGCTTTACGATGGATGCTATGTCGTTTTTATGACATTTGTGATTAGGAGTCATGACAGGCAACGTAATTATGATGTTTTGTGCCGGCCTGGCTCCACTGAAAATCATGGCAAAACTCTCCTCTAGCATTAAATTCTGCCCAGCAGCTTTGAACACTATTCATGGCAGCATAAAGTAATGATACAGCATCATGCTAAAATTATATTGCAGTAATGTAGGTCTATGACATCATATTTCTCCTCCATTTACTCAGAACTAAGATTTGATATGCACTTTCTTGTACGCATTAGCAGTTGATTGTCATGCGGTTGCAGTTCAGGAGATTTAGTGATGCAGAGGCTCTCTATTTGAAATAGAGAGATTATTGAACAGATTGTGTTTAAACTCTATCACGATAGATGCCAGATGCAACTTTCTACTTCAGCGACTTCATATCATAGGTTATTATAAAATTAATGCTCATAAGCTTTTCATTATAAATCAGCTGCAGTTTTTACTTGTTAATTAATGATCCTGGATTTTACATTTCATAATTATTGAAATGAAATGCTAATTTACTAGTTGGTCATTTGGATATTTAGCGTCAGATTTTATTACAGTTTATATTGTACAGAAATCTTAATTCACAGTCATGCAGTTCTAAATTTGTGCCTAAAATATTGAAGTAAGAGTCAAAGAATATCTTCTTTATAGATCCTGACATCATCACATGGTGTTGGTGTTTTCCCCTAGCCCTATGGCAATATACCGCCTAATAAAAATTGCTGACAACCTTTTAATCAATACTGTATGCATTTTTCATGGTTTCCTATTTATAATTAACTTGAGTAATGCTGCAATGAAACTATATTCAGGTTTAGTTTGAAATAGGCATTCAGATTTCACACATCTGTTTGTGCAATGTGTGACCAAATTTTCCATGCTTGGCTAAGAAAATTTGCTAGACACTTTGATGCTTGATTCTATCTGCTGTATTTGCACCCTATTTTTACTATAGAAGAGTTTTTAGATGAAAAGTTGATATATGGATACTTAACGATATGTAAGTTGTGTCCTTTTAATCATTATCTTAATCATTACCTTTGTGTGTTGTGTTTACGTATATTTTATCGACAATATGTGTTTTTACTTTATGCTTTCAAATACTCACTAAGAGTTGATATATGAGTTGTACTGTTGCAAAGACGGTGGTGCTAAAGGGAATGGATTTATATGTTTAAACAGAAGGAACAGAAATATTAAGGTAGTCATGAAAGGGGTAAATGTCTGTCCAACCTCTTAACTTCCTTTGTGTCACTAGTTACTCTGGTGTTACAGTATATGTTGATTCTCCATATGTAGTCGTCTGAGGAGTTTGGTGTTCTTTTCCAGAAAATAGCACACTACATGTATTCTCCATAGTCCTCGTTTGTGGTTGTGATCTGACTTTATGTCTTAGGGAAGTGTTTTTTGTCTTGTTTTTTTGTTTGTTTGTTTTTTTGCTGAGAGCTCCAATACAAATGCTCCTCACCGGGACACTGTCTCCCATTGCAATAAAGCGCCAGTGGTTATGGTTCGTTTTAAAGTTTTTTGTGTGAAGGTTATCCCACATGTACACCACCGTGTATTTTCTTATCAGTCATGTAACAGGGTTTGGGTGGGTTCTGTATAATAAAACGGTTTATGTATCCATTATTGGATCTAATGTGTCTTTTTCTGGCCAAAGATCATAGCAATATTTAGATCCTCACATGATATTTCACTGGTAATTAACTATGCCATTTCTTTTCACACAGCTTTATAGCCTATATTCCCTTTTGGCTCATTGCCTGTTTCAGATACATTTCTCATTTGGGATTTTCTCTCTGCTCACCTTTGGCTCTCCCTCTGTCCCCCCTCAGGGCTGACCTCCCCATCATCTTCAGTCTTGTGCATCCCCACTCCTCCAGCAGTCTCCTGTTCCCTTTTTTAAGCTCTCCTCCTGCCCCTCTACCACACTCCCTCCATCTTAAGTCTGGGGTGACGATAGCTAATTATAAAATCAATGATGCCGGGCTGCCTAGTTTACAGCTCCCTCTAAAACCTTAACTGGGAAATCACTGTGGGATTGATGGCTCCCTCACTCTTTATCTCTTTTAATTAGAAATGTAAAAGATATGAAGACCCAGAGGCCAGAACACATCTCCTAGTTTTTATGACCCTGATGCCTGCCTTCCCCAGCCCTCGCTCCCCGTTTCCAAATCATCCCTTCCTCTACCTGGCCTTGTTTATTTCCTCCACCTCCCTGCTGACACACCTTCCATTCTCACTCTTGTCACAGATACCTTCACCCATTTCTTCATCTCTTTCTCCATTGCCCTTTCTTTGAGATTGCCCACCTGCCCGCCCGCCCGCCCGCCCACCCACCTCTCTGCTCGAACAGGGGGAAGGTGTGAAATTTATGGTCTTTGCACTTGAAAACGTTTCTCACCTTCCCCTCACCTCTCCTCTCTTCCCTTGACTGATTCCCAGCTCTCCATGGATTTGCTGCATATATGTAACAAATGATGAGCATGTCCTTTTTGTCTGTTCTGACCCAAGCAGGAGACACACAGTAAATGATGTGGTATTTCACATTATGACCCTGCTCCCAATTCCATGCATGCAGCATATGACATATACGCCTCTCTGTCTTGTATATAGCTGTAGGTCCACACAGAGGGACCCTCCTGTTTTTTTTTTTTATCACATCAAACCCAGCTCACATGCACCTCCACTCTGTGCCTTTATCACACCCTGAGCCCAGGCCCTTCCTCCCTCACTGCTGCCAGGAGCACTTGGGTTCACTGAGCTTTATCCTCCCGATCACTCTCCAAGGAGCACCAGCCTCTGCTACTCCTCATTATCTCTCCTGTGTGTTGACTGAGGAGCCACTGCAGTTTGCTCATGTTCAGAGCCAACGGTGCAGTTTGTGCAGCATGGTTCCTCTCTGGGTTTAACTATTCAAATGAATTTCTTTGGTATCCCGCAGTCATGACCTACTTTTATGGATTCTTTACTATTTTTTGTGAATAATTGATGTCCTGTGGCTGCAAGAAAATTACACGGGAGATTTTTTACCCTTTATTAATTCATTGTACAGTTATTCCATTTTTTTTTCCAGGGGCCCTTCTTCACACATTTTCGTCCTTTTTTCATTTCCAGTATAGCCTCCCTACCTCAAGTAATTAGTTAATCAAATATCACTGATCTGGAAGGATGAGTACGGAGAAATCTTTCCCGTCTCCTTTAAATTCCCCCGAGCACACCCAAACCCTCCCATGGGTTCCCATGGCAACACCTTCCAGGGGCTCAGTATATGAGCCCGTTTGATTGTTCCTTGTAAAATAGTGTATAATGTATGGACCTTATTTTAATTCCACTCTGGCGTTATTGATCTGTCTTTAATGACAGTTAATTAAAGCAATCATATAATTGATAGAATCTCATTTCTGTTTATCACCCTCCTCTGATTCTCTCTCTCCAGTCATGTCTCTATTAATAAAATCAAGGTGAGGCATTAGTATCCCACACTGGTACATTGAAAAAAGACAGATGTTTACTATCAGTCGCCCTTTACTGAGATGCTTCTTGTTCTTTACCAGGATATCGAGAGAAGTTGATCACATCACTGACAGTGGCGGAGTTGTAAAAAACTGTAACAAATGTGTATGTGGTTTTCACAATGGTGAGATGATCTGACAAATTTGTTGACTTTGAGTCGAGTTTAAGGCCCTGCTGTCCTTTCATGTTTCACAGGTCATTAACAAATCAGATTCAGTTTTGGATGCAAGATGCTGTGTTACACTAGATCAAATATCACACGGGCCCAATAAAATCTGAAACCATGTGCTGACCATTTAGCTGAAAGCATCATTTTCATTTTCATCACTAACACTAACACGTAAGGCTGCAGATAACTCTTACTTTATTGGTGATTGATCTTCTAATGTTTATTCCTTCAATTAATTTGTTAACTCTGTGAATGTAAAAAAAAAAGAAAAAAGAAGAAGAAGTCAATCACAAAATATTGACACTAAAATATTCAGTTTTTAATCGACCATTAAAATGATCAACTAATTACTTCAGCTCCATTGATATCTGATGTGTTTAATCTAAAGTTTAATCTAACATTTGTTGTCTTATGGTGCACTGTGGCGTTTCAGGTGCACCCTCTTTCTATCTCATGTTGACTGCCTTTCTAAAATTCAGTAAATACATCATAACAGACAGATTTACTTTTGAACTTCCAGGCAACTCTATCTGAGAAACAAACAGGAAAGAGAAACTCTGATGATTTTCTTTAACGCTACCACCTGCCTTCCTCTATCCGCAGAGTGAACAAATCTCAGGAACAGACCTTTATCTGATGTCCTTGTTCAGCAGGAGGCTGTGATTTATTAGCCTCTGCACCCACAGCTCTCAATGACCCAACAGAACCTGCTTCATCCTCCATGCAGGGTGAACTGCTGCATGTAGTATACATAGCCTGCAGTCATGGTGTAAGAGCTCCCTCTACTGATGCATCCTGGTAATGTATAGTCATATGCACCCAAAGCTATTTACAGTGTTAAGTCTTAAATGTTATATTTCCGTGAGTGAAATTTCATAAATGACATTTTTACACAAGGAAGAAAAAAGTCCAGTAATCTCACAAAAGTAGTTTATTGTGCCTCTTACTGTTTATATGGCTTTTCTTTGTATGACAAGAGTTGACATAAACAGAGGGTAGACAACACCTTGGCCATTTTCAAAAACAAAAACAAAACAACATAATCTCAATATTCTGCCTGCATTACCATCATTAACATCATGACAGCCCAGCAGAGAGAGAGGATGAGGTCATCACACAAGAGTTTTTGTGTGATAGCACCATACCGAGGACATTCACCCAATGACTGAAAAAATGATACAGCATTCACACACGCACTCACGCACTCACGCACTCACACGCACACACATGCACTCACGCACGCAGCTCTAAATGACGAGACCTGCCCATATTCAGAAGATGGGACCTCTCACCACTACAGAGAGAACGTTCATATTGCTTCAAAGAGAGACCAAAATAAAAATGAAAAAAAAAAAAAACCTCTGTAACTGTATATCAGCTGCACCCTCCCAGCTGATCGCCTACTGAGACATTTTAGCAATAAAGAAATGATACGAAAAAAAAAAACACATAATCCTCCACAGCTCCTTTAACAAGAAGTCAGGATTTACACAAGAACACAAGATGACATAATGGCTTTTGGGATGAGAAGGCAGTTTTGCCGCATGGATGCCAGCGCAAGCACAGGCGGGGCAGTGATGATGATGATGATGTTGATGAAGATGTTGATGAGGAGGGATGAGGAAGATGAGGAGGAGGATGGTGATGATTTGCCCCTCCCCTCTGGGAGAGTCAGACTGGCATCCATGCTGTTTTTCAGACTTATCACCTTTGTACACGCAGAGGGGTCGAGCTGATCTAAACGGAGTCAAGAATACACACATAAATATTGCCTGTTTCTAGCGTGCCTGAAAGCAGCTAGGGTTTGGTCCTTACTGAAAAGCCCTGAGTCTGATTCCAAAATGTCTTCCATAAGGATTCCTGCTTTTGACTTGCATATGTCTTTGATTGATCATTGTATTAATGCATAATGTTCCTATGTGTGGATGTTTCTGTTGGTGCTGAGAAGCGCGCGTGTGTGTATTTGGCTCATTGGGGAGTGCTCTAGGGTTGATTGTATTTCCTATGTTGACAGTGTCCTCAGTTTGGACATGCTGACGGAGATATAAGCTCAGAGACGGTGGCTCTACACTCAGCGGATGAGATGTGCCTTACTTGAATGGAAGATCACAAAAGTGCTACATATACGGTCAAGTGTTAATCTCTGCCTGGGCACTCGATGCCAGGTCGGCACATCTGCTACGGCTGGGGGTAGAGTGAAAGGAGTGTGTGCTTTTGTGTGTAGTTTACTGTGCATGAGATCAGGATGTGTCTGTATTAGCGCCTGTGAATGAGTGCTCTGCTGTGAGGATTGCTGGATCGTGGCTGGAGTCCCTGCCAGTAGTCAAACTCATGCTCCAAAAGATGACTGTTCCTAACTTTGGCACAAAGATACAACTTTCTGCATTGGCAGCTCATGGTGGCTGCAACGAGAGCAAAAATGAAATAATGCCAATTCCCTGATAACAGAAACTGATTAAGTCACTGCAACATAACAATAGTCCTCTGGGTTGATTATCATTGACATCCACAGTGAGCCAAAGTGCCCAAAGAAGCCCTAGCCAAGCATATGTAGCTGATAAGGAAGACCCAGCCAGTTCTGATTACCCTTCTTTCCCTCTGAATATCTTCTCAGGAAAGCTCTTCAAAGGAAAAAAAAAACACTTGTCTAAAAGGATTCATATATAAAACCAGAATAACAATAAAGACAAAAATATAATGGTATATAGATATGTATGGACTTGTTCATAAATTGAAAAAAAGAAAAACTGAAAACAATATTCAAAAGCAATAACCACAAAAACAAAACAAAAACAAATGATTAGCATACTCGATTTGGTTTTGCCCTGTACTCTTGTTTTTCTTTTGAGAAATGTGCTTGTTGTAATCCATTGGAATCAACTGCTCAGTTCTGGTGTCTGGTTTGGCCGTTCCCCTATTTAGATATAAACAACAATAGTGGAAAAAAAGAGACATTTAGCTTTCTCAAAGAGACCATGTTCTTTTTGTCACCTTAACTTCCCTCTTGGCTATGCCAGGAGTTCATATGGTTTTCTGTCATCTCTCCTTTGCTTTACTTTCCTGTAGTTCACTTGTCATGGACCATGTGGCCTGAGTTAGAAGTGTCTGTACACATAAGGCTCTGCTGTGCTCCGCTGAGGAGGACACAATGATGTGCAGTAAAGAGAGAGAAGGGGGGAAGGGAAGGCCAGCATTTTCTTGAGATGGGTGAGTGAGTGAGGTTGTGCTGTATGTCTGTATGTATCTGTGTGTGTGTGTGTGTGTGTGTGTGTGTGCGTGAGTTTGTGTGTGTGCATGTGAGCCTGTGTGTTCATTAGTGTATGGATGTATGTATGAAATGCTCCGTTCACTGTGCCCTCCCAACAAGGCCTTTCCTCGGCCCATCTATGGCATCCAGAACCCCCCAGGGCTCCCCATCACTGTCCGAGCCCCTGTCCCGCTCTTCGTCTCCCACGTCGTCGTCGTCATCTTCGTCCTCCTCCGGTGACGGCTCGCTGCCGTTCTCTGTGGCCCAGCTGTCGTCCTCGTCGTCAGCCTCTTGCTTCAGGACCAAGGCTGGTGGTGGGGGTGGCGGCGGCGGCGGCGGGGGTGGCGGGCTCTCGCTGCTCTCAGTTTGGTCTTCAAAAGCTTCTGGATTCTCAAGCATCTCCCTGATCAAAGGAGGCATGGGCCCTGGGATCTCCATCTTCAGAGTGATGGCTCGCTCTGCGCCTAGAGAAGGGAAGCATGGTGATTAAACTTAACGCTTCGCTCCCTCACCAACAACATCGATGAACGACAAAAGACTAGTGATTAGAGTGTGTAATTCTGCTTGTTTGATGGTTAAAGCTGTAATCAGGGCCTTTATACAATGAAATGTTGTTCTATGAGAATCTCTCTCTTCAAACTAACCCTTGGTGCTGATGCCTCTGAGGTCAGTGATCTTCATCAGCATGCGGGGGAACATGTGGGGCTTGTTGGGGCGGCGGCGGCGGGCATAGATCTTCAGAGCCTCAAGTAGAGGCTCTTGAAGCTTATCCACTTTCTGAGGCTCTTCAAGATCCATACGGTCTGATGAGGAAGCAGAAAACACACAATATAGTTAATCAATTACCAAAATTCTACATGATCTGAAAACGACTTGTGACAGTCTCTTTATGCTTTGAAATAAACTTACAAACAACGTATGACATACTTTCGCCCCACAATTGATGCAATCATTATTTATGTATATGCTGCAGTACCTCCACAGATGAGACAGATGGCGCTGAGGAGGCCTGTTTCTGTATCGTCCATCTCCAGGGGTAGAAGCTGGCCAGCAAAGGCAAAAACCAGGTCTGTGAGTGGACCAAAGCCGGCGTTGTGCATTTGTGTCCGGTTCAGAGTCAGGCCATCTGAGAAGGTCATGGTGTCCTGTTCTGGGGTGTAGCGTGTACAGATCCTCAGCATCTGTGAGTGACAATAACAGAAAAAGATAAGAAAAATATAAATAGATAATATGAATATAATGTGCATCAGCTAACCAGACACCAGCTCAAGGTGCCATGTTATTAAGGTGTATATGTATTGTCGGACACAACTCAGTGTTATTTGGGTACATTACCACTTTTCACCACTAGATGCCGGTGTTACCTCATCCCAGAGTGGATTGTTTGTTCTCCAGTCATTCATTTATCAAAGCGGGTGAGGAGGACAAAAAGGGAAAACAACAGTGGGCTCCTCACCAGAATGTCCAGGCAGGCCGACTTCAGCAGAGTGATCTGGTCTGCGATGGTCAGGGTGGTGAAACCTGGCAGCCGCTTGGCGAATTCCACAATCTTGATGATGCATTTGGTGGAGAGCTCACTGAACTTGTCCCAGAGACCCAGATCCAGCTGGACGCGGTGGTCTGAACTGGAGTTCTGAACACACACACACACACACACACACACACACACACACACACACACACACACACACACACACACACACACACACACACAGAAAAACACCCACAAGTTCAGCATGTTGTAACCGGGGTCTTGTGCAACTTGTGCAAAACAAAACAACGCAAAAAAAAAAAAAAAATGCATCAAGCACGAACATGTCTGAGCCTCACAACACATTTACATTTTACATTAATCAAGAAAAAAAAGTCCATTTACATGTTACATCAATCATTCAGAGGCCACACAGATGGCTTAATGGGGAAGTGAATTGGTTAAGCCACCACTCTGTTGGGAAAGCTACGGTGATTTTACGCCTTTGCATGCAATTTAGGAGCCTTCAGTGACGGCATAGCTTAGTGAAAGTTGCCACATAGTATGAGTGAACAACGGTGTAGGTTATGTGTGTGTGGGTGTGTGTGTGTGTGTGTGTGTGTGTGTGTGTGTGTGTGTGTGTGTGTGTGTGTGTGTGTGTGTGTGAGAGAGACTTACGGTGGTGTATTTGCCCAACTGGCACAGTGACGGGAAGGTTTCTTGGTGAGCTTTGCTGACTTTATTGACCAACTCCTCTAGCTCTCCACTCAGCTCATAGCTCTCTGGAAGCACCACCTCCTCCTTCACATCCTTCTTCTTCTTGTTTCTGTCGTTACGCACCGCTACGCAAGGGAAAACAAGAAAACAAAACCGTTAAGAAAGATTCTCCACTGTTTCGTACTAAATCCTTTCCTCATGCAATTTCTGAGATCAGCTACAGAATGTTCCTCTTCTCTATCTGTGATCACATGCAAAAACATCCACAGCACTCATGCTCAGTGTCTTTCACCACTGCCAAGGACATCTTGCTCACTGGTGGAAACCAGAACTCAGAGGCAACTAAGGTTGCTCTTAACAGTATTAACATATTTCCTTTAGGAGAGCACGGACATGGGCTATCTCTTTCTTATCACCCGCTCTCTTCCTTGTCCATCTCTCTATCCACTTGACCGGTGCACACAAGCCAGTCCTCGACTCTCTCCCTCCTCTCCCACCTCCTCCTCCTCCTCCCATACTTTCCTTCCTCTCAGGATATCCAGTAATAGCAGAGGCACAATGTGATCCCGGTCTTAACACACATCCCACACAAACATTACACCCACATACATGTCCCACGGGCTCTGTGAAGGGCAAGAAACTGCCACTTCGACACACCCGTCGACACACAATGTCAAAATAAAGACGGCACAGAACTGGATCTTTGATTAGACTTGCCGCTATACTTTTTTTTGTCATAACTCCAAATCTTTTCTGCCCTGCTGTCCTTTATGAATGAAAGCAGTGTCTCTGCTGGCCAGAGGGATGAGGTTTTGCGGTGAAACGAGAAGTAAGAATCATTTCGTAAAATGATTAGTCATATGACTGGTACAGTGCCCATGCCTCGCCCTGATCACCACCCCTGCTACGCTCATCATCTGCTTCTGTCTCTCTGCATAGTTTCCCAGAGTCACTGACTGAGCATTAATAGATTATAGTGTGATAGGTTCACACCATGAATCAGATCTTATCTCTCATTTAGTGCTAAAACCAAAACCAAGTCATGAGCCAAGTAAACCGGTTGTCAACATTTCCAAGGTATTTAGTCATAAAAGTACTGTCTGACTATGTCTTGACTGATGTTTGATTGATGTGATGTGTGGCTGAAAGAATTGGCAGCCTTGTTTGTGTGTGTCTGAGAGAGTTCATATCCACGAAAGAAATGGGTCTCTCCATCTCTTGTGGCTCCAGTCCCTGGGGGCTCACCTTCCTTGGACATGCCGACCTCAAAGCACTTCTGCAGCCTGCAGTACTGGCAGCGGTTGCGTGTGACCTTGTTAATCTGACAGTTCTTGTCTCGGTGGCAGGTGTACACCATGTTCTTCTGGATACTGCGGCGGAAGAAACCCTGGAGCATCAGGAAGCAAGAGACAAAAGGAGAGATGGCAACAGAGAGAGAGATTGTGTTTTATAGTCAAGTCATCAAATTGCTGTTTTTCTTTCTGACTTGCCCTCCTTTCATCTGTTCATCTGTCTTGTCACTTGAATACAGAACAAAAGAGAAACAATCCAGTCTTTGTGTCTTTACCTTTAATTTCTTATCAGTGATTATATTTTGAACTCTATAATCTCACTCATATTAAATAAGTCGCTAATGTGCTGAATTATCAAGGCTTTCCTCAAGGCAGATAACTAACTCCTGCAGATGTATGTAACAGATCCAGAAAAAGCAGAGCTCAAAAGGCTGGCTGGCAGGTTCTTCTCACCTTGCAGCCCTCACAGGAGCTAACCCCGTAGTGGTACCCCGAGGACTTGTCCTGGCACACAAAGCAGGGCTTGTAGACACGAGGTGGCGGAGGTGGAGACGGAGAACTGGGTACCATCTCTTCAGAGCTGGTGCTCTGGGTCTCCACCGCTGTGGAGAAAGACACATGAACACATGAGCACATGATTCGTCACAAATCACCGTCCTACAGCTACTGTTCAGTCTGCAAATGTCACATGTGCACTTGTCAGCACATGTGGCAGGTGTGGATAGCTGAGTGTGTTTAACTGCGTTCAAACGCGATGTGACAGCTGACAGCGCTTCCTTTTCCATTTGATTTGTGAGGTCAGTGAGAGATGTAAACACTTCACCTGGAGGGGGATTGAGATACATGATCATATTTCTTTCATGTTTGTTTCTCTCTGGGACAAAACTAAGAGCCAGAGCGATGGACTGTATATAAGAGACAGGCAACAGTTTATATTTCCAGCCACCAATTACCCCCCTTAGGGACGGCGCTCAGGTGCATATCTGAGGAGATTACAGTTTTGTGCGAAGACAGAGAAACAAGGGAGGGATGACTGTCTGACAGTACAGACAAAACAGCTTTTTTACAGGAGTAACCACAAATGCCATTGATTGACAGGCTCTCTGATAAGGCCAGGTAACAGAGGGAGCTGTTGCAGCCAAGTCTCAGAGCCGGCTCTTCCTCATTCCTCAGACTGACAGCAGCTCGTGATGACATCTTGTCCGCCCAGAGAAGACACATGTCAAACACACATGCGTGCAAAGCTTGAGTGAAGCTCTGCTGTGACTGTGACGTTAGCACTACCTCCAGTCACGTACTTGCTATGGTACATTAAACTTCATTATATTTTGAAGTGGACGCCATATAGGCTCTTTTGGAAGTTCAAGTGTGCAGCGTATGGATTCCATACTTCACCGGGGAAACATAAGCTGCTGCACACACACACACACACACACACACACACACACACACACACACACACACACACACACACACACACACACACACACACACACACACACACACACACACACACACACACACACACACACACACACACACACACACACACTGTAGGACCAGACCCTCGTCACACATGTTAGTCTGCACAAGCTCACAGACACACATGTTGCAGCCCCCCCCCCCTTCCTTCTCTCCCTTACCCAACAGCACTTCTTTCAACTTTCACCCTTGCTTACCCTCAAACTTCAACCCACCCCCCAAAACTCTGCATCCCACCACCCCCTGACACACAAACCCTATTTTTCTCTTGTTTCCTGGCCCTAAATTCCTCAGTGCAGCCCTGCCAGGTTTTAATAGAAGCCTAGGCTCGTAAGGCGGCCTATAAAGGCGGTCCCATGGCTGGACTGGAGGCCCCAGCCCGGCTGGCCTACACTTTATTGGGACCTGGTCACCTTGGGCAGCTATTCACACCACCAGCTGTAGCTCCCAGCCCGTAAAAAAAGCCAATCATAAAATAAAAAACAGGGAGGCTCTAAAATTCTAACTTTTACTGCCCCCACCTCCCCCCCAGCACCTTCAATGGAAAGCACAGAGGGCTAGCCTAAACTTAACCTACAACCCCACCTCCTCCCCTATCTCACACCCAAGGCTGAGGCAAAAACCACCAGCTTGGCTTTTTACAAGAGAGGGGAGACTTCAAAAAGAAGAAAAAAAGGGGGCATAAAAAGAGGAATTTGATAAAAAACAGAGAAAGGGGCAGAGGGGGAAAGGGGGAGGAGAGGACACAGTTGCTCTTGAGGGCAAGTCTTGTTCAAGACCAAGCTGACCATTACTACCACTTCTGTTACAGCTGCTCCGACTGGCCAGCTACTACCTCATTAATGATAATAACAGAAATATGTCAGACATTTTTTCATTTGTTGCCTGCTGCTCAAACATCTGTTTTTCATATGTATTTTTATATTTGACTTTTCAGAATCCACATTCAAATTCTTCCTTTGATAGCCTTACTTTGCTGGAGGCAAAGATGTTTTCCATTAGTTTTAAGAGCAATCCCAATGCCAAATGTACAAATCAATCTAAAACCTGAGGTTTACGCCTGCTGAATGTTTCTACAGCAGTCCTCCTATCTCCTTGGCCAGAATGTAAGAAAGCGGCAGGGTCAGTGGGAGAGCAGAAACCCTCTGAACGTGCCATGAACCTCTGTGTTTATGCAATAATAACAGCAGCAAATGAGGCTCCAGACCGAGCGCTGACAACCCCTTAGAAAAGGACAAACCATATGTGGCGTCAAGTAACGAACACTGACTGACATTGTCTAAATGGAGGAAGAAAGCGGGCCAGAAAGAGAGAGGCCGTCCTGGAGGAAGCTCAGACAACAGTGAGAGAAAATGCATCAGGCTCCGTCAACACGTGGAACCTGGTCCCTGCCAGAGAACATGACTCCAGTACCCGCCTTCAAGACTTTACCTCATTCAGCTCGCGCCATCCAAATCCCCCACATCACTTACCCCAGGGCGCCACAGTGAGAGGGCCCATTCAGGCAGCCGCCCTGAGCCCCTTTCCCCAGTCTCCTAAACTCAGCTCATCACTGTTTAGAAAACAAAGCCCTGTGAAAATGAGAGGCCCTCCTTATCAGTGCTCCGAGGCCTGGGGCACCATTTGCATGACAATCCGCCAGCCAGGGCCTGTGAGCCGATGACGGACAGTTGAGATGAGAGGAGTGGGATAGCTGGGTGGCTGCTGTTGTTGGGGGAGGAGAAGAGGATGAGAGAGAAATGAAGGAGGGATAGTTGAGTTATCAGTGGCCACTGTTCGTTTCCTGCTAAGTATCAGTTTACTCCCTAATCCCTTCACTCAATGCTCTCTGTGCACAAGTGGCCCAGCTGCACTGACCAGGCCTAATCCCCTGGTCAAATAAACACACTGATACTATTCAATGGTTACAAACTACACACATACGCACACAGGAGGATAATATTCACTAGCTACAAACTAGCAGACACACACACGCACACACACGCACACACACGCACACACATAATCCCCCTCCCTATTACATTAAAGTGCTTCAGCCTGAGCTGGATGTGCGGTACATCATTTTCCACAACCTCATTAGATGTGAAATGTAACTGCACACGACAGAAATAGCTGTTGAAGGTGACTTCAACTAGGTCAATTACATTAAATTCTAGGTCAAGTCAACGGGGCCAATCGATGTCCCTTTAGGTTCAACTGATAGGAGAGAAAGAGACACAATAGGGAAAGGTACTATAGAAAGAAAAAAAACAGGAGACTTTCTGGTAACACTCAAGCTGCCTGTTGTTCACTCAGGTGGAAAGGGGAATGTTTTTAATGTATGTGAGCAAAGGCATGACTATGTGGTTCGTGTTTTGTGTTGCAACACACTCCTTTTAACTGAGCAGCATATGACATTCTGGCAGGGTAACAAGTATTCTTTCACAATAGGCCTGCAGATTTTGTCTACGTGACTTGTTGGTGTGATTGAATCTTCAGTGGGACTCTGTTCCAGCAGTCTGGTCTTGGCATGTGAGACTGAATGCGCATGCTGTTTCTGTGTGAGGACAGCGCAGTGCATACAGTAAAGGACACCAGCAAGTGGCACACGCATGTTGTGTTCATGCCATTTGGGTGCATGCAACTCCAGCCAGCGGCGCTGCCCAGCCTCTGTTTGATTTGCAAACGCAAGACTGTTTGTAACAGTGCAGCAGTGAGCTCCAGTGCTCCACATTTAATATTCTCCTGCGTGTGTGTGTGTGTGTGTGAGAGAGAGAGAGAGAGAGAAAGAGAGAGAGAGGGAGAGGGAGTGTGTGTGCCTCAGTGTGCTCCGTTTTTTTTTCCTGTTCGTGTTAAACTGCAAGCACAGGCATGTGGAGCCTTTGTCTCCATCTCTACCTTCATTAAACAGCCTGCAAAGCTTGCGTGTTCTTGTCGAATGCACTGAGCAGTAAAAGGGTGTGCGAAAACTTGAAAGCCGTGTGTGAGCGAGGGGCACACAGTGGAGTCACTGTGAATAGAGTGGTGGGCACTGGGCAGACAGTAGTGGCAGAAGGGGAGCAGATTGAGAAAAGGACGCTTAACAGTGGGCTGGAAGACTTGCTGGCACTGGGTGGGGCCTTTGAGGGGGGGCTTTGGCCCTCTACCCCATAGCAGAGGCTACTGCACCACAGGGTGCGTAGTGACCATCAAAACCCACCAAAAGGTTTCCATGAAGAACTGGGCTTCACAAAAGAGGAAAAGAAAGTACCACACCCTTGTCAGTAGTGCCAGTATGTTTCACTCTCCTTCTCTGTTTCTCACTGCCCACGTCTTCCTGCCATCTCTCTGAGGCTTCTGCTACAAGGTCCCGCACAACAGCCTGGTTTCCTTCCTCTTTTCAGTGCCAGTCCTTCCGGAGGATCTCCGTCACTGCTTCTGTAGCCACTTCTCTGTCTGTCTCATTGCTACACCTTTTCTTCGTGTCCGCTCCCTTCTCACAGGTCGAATAGTAGCACAGCTCTTTTCAAGCTCTGCTGCACGCAGTTGAGTCACCTGCAAGCTTTTAAGTGGGAGGTCTATCAAGTCTCTATTGTGTGAGTTACACAAGCACTCGCAGTGTAACCTTCTCAGCGACTGAGAGAGAAATAGTTTATATGGTAGACTGGCTGGGGGAAGAGAGGGAGGAATGTGTGTGTGTTGACAAGAAGGGGGGATGCTTTCATTAAAGGTGCTGAGCAGTAGCAACACCTTTCGACAGCTGTCAGAAAGCTCATTACCTGGGCTCCAACAGACACCCATACACACACACTCTGACACTCACTCACACGCCTGCAAAGAGGCCCCCGCTATGCTGTCTTTTGAAACAAAGTCTGTGATAAAAGCAGGCTGCCGGCAAGGAGGTGGCTCAGGTTTGAGGCTAGTGGGTGCCGGACATTAGCGCGCGCACACACACACACACACACACACACACACACACACACACACACACACACACACACACACACACACACACACACACACACACACACACACACACACACACACACACACACACACACACACACACACACACACACACACACACACACCTCCAGGAACTTACACCTTTCTGTCAGAACCAGCAGAAAGTCATGAAACACAGTGAAAAACGAACACGTGTGAATGTACGTGGGACCAGACGGAAATGTAAGGTTTGGTCTGTGTTTGTGGCCACTCTCAGCGCCACTGACCAAACTCTGGACTTTTGCGAGCTACACAGAACGACATGGCACACAAACTCTGGCCAACACACACACACACACACACACACACACACACACACACACACACACATACACTTCACACTTCTTTATCTATAGCTCCCCCAAAGAAAGCATACAAGCAGAGCAAAGCAGGAAAGGCAGCAGGTGGGATAAGCCTGTATCCTCAGGGCACATTTTAAAAAGTGGAATTACCCTTGCAGTCTGGTGGTGCTCTCAAAACACCCTTTCTTCTTTACAGCACCTCATAAAGGGCCTTTTGATATTTTCTTGATGGAGTCAGCCAAGTCAACATTTGGCAGCAAGCACCCCCCCCCCTTTTCCTGCACCACACAGCCCTGTCAAGAAACACACAAGTTGGTTTCAAACAGACAAACTTGCCCACCAAGCTGCCTGTCCCCTGTGAACCCAGGAAGAAAGTTTCCTTCAGATGTCCTTGTACAAAACCCGAGGAAGGAGGTCCTAAAACGAGAGGGAAAACTATGGGAAACATAATTTCAATTAAGGGATTTTAGTCGGTGGCCTTTTATGGCTAATTCAGGACAAAGCACACAGTCAAGTGCAGATCTCTGGAAAAAATGTGGCCACTGATCCCCGCAGTGAGCTCCAGCTGACTCTTCATCTGCCCACCAGAAGACAGAGAGGAACACAGCTCTCCTCCGGTGACTGGAGGATGAACCCAAACCTGGCAATCCAGCGCAGGCCTGGGCCATTGATCATGTCAAGAGGACAGGACAACTCGCGGGCAGGCGAAGAAGCAGGCAGACAGCGGAGACAGGCAGACAGGCAAGGTGAGGAGAGAAGAGAGGAGAGGAGAGTCATCGAGGGAAACCCCTGACTCTTTGATCCTGGGGGTTGTTTCTCGTCCTCCCAGACTTCCTCTCACCATCTGTAGCCCTGGCTCTCACCTGTCTGTCTCTGGCAAGGCCACTAGTGCTCGTTCAATTGCTATTGCTTCCTCCCCACAACAATAGAAACCTACAAAAGTAGAAGTAGCCCGGCCGTGGCTGCAGCCTGGCTCTGTCAGAGGAAGTGAGGGGAAAGGAGGATAATGTAAACAACAACAGTAGTATTCACTCCAGCTCGTTGGGGGAGCACCGCAGACCAAAGCATGCAAACGCAAACCTCTTATTGGAAGGAACAAGCACACCCACAAGTAGTAGTGCACAGTTATTCCTACTTAATATGGAAATGCCCATGCCCAAACATCTGCATGCGCAACCCAAAGTACTTCCTGCTTTTTCTCTGTGGCCTTACATATGCAGCAGCTCATGGAGTGCTTTGTAAAATCCACCTATCTGATATAATTTCTGCTTTTACAGAGTCCAGATTTGCATTTGTGGATCCATTTTCACCCCATATGTTCACTTAGAGGGTTTTTTTAAAGGCAACACCACAATAGATAAGACCCAAGACAAAAGCTGAGTAAGACTGAGCAGTTTTTCAGATTTTTCAGTGATTTGCAGTCACAGTCAGATGTACGTAAGATGATTTTTCAGACATAGGCACAAAGTCCCCTTACACTGGCACACACACACAGTCATATCAGATATAATAGTTTCTCTGAGAAACTTCTGCTTTGAATGGTTCACAGAAGCGATGATGCATATCACAGTTTTTCACTTTTGCTTGGCAACCAACCGCCAACAGGTTGCCCAACTCTGTCTGGGTGGAGGCTGTCAGAGCACAGACAAGATATTCAGATTGAGGCCCTTCAGTGATTCATTTCCTGTTCTGCCTACATCTTGATGTGTTGGAAGTTCCATATAAGTACTTAATAGGGGGTAACAATGTCACATTCTGACTGCTGACATTCAAAAAACATGCTACGTCACTGAGAAGGTAGGCAATGCCCATTCAGTCAGTTCCCACAACAGCGGTGTACCCTGAATTCATTCAGCACTCCTGAAAGAGGCATGAATCATCCCCAGCAGCCCCTGACTCCTTTGCTGGATCGCTTCCTGTCTAACTGGCTGTCTGTCTGTCTGGCTGGCTGGGTTTCTCTCAGTGTTTTCTGGCAAATGTGAGGTGCTCAAACAGTGGAGCAGGAGCTGATAAATCCAGGCCTACTGACAGGATGACTACAGCCAGCTCTCATTCAGTCACAGGTCATGCTACGGTGAAGATACGGACATATTCCCTGCTTTATCAACTTAAGAACTTTTTTTTCTTCTGTTTTTTTGCATGCCTACTCGTGAGTACGTGTCATGTGTGTAAGTGAAAATGCATTTTTTGTGTCAGATACAGAGCAAGACATCTAGTGCAGGGGCCCAGTGGAACAGTGAGTGTATTTACCTCCACCACAGTAACCTGGTTATTTGCTGGTTTTCTGGTTTCTTAACCACAAGAAGAAAAAAAAACATATGAAGAAACCTACGTGTGGGAGAAACCTGACTTTGTAACCATGTTCACACTGAACCAGGTTTATGGCAGGGATTTTGTGAACAGGTCAGCGAATAGTTCAGGGAATAGCTCGCTGTGCAGTGAGGTGAAAGAAAAGATCATTACTGTAACTGTGCATCTGTGTATCCAAAATCAATAAATCCACAATCTGAAGTTTCCACAGCTGTACACTACACTATCTGTAAAACCCCAGACACATGTGCACACTTCAAGAAAAAAAGTAGTGCAGACTGAGACAAGGTTCAAAAATATGACAGTAGGCTGGAGAGCAATCTGATTACTGACCAGCTGTATGTTAAGTTTTCAAGATGTGAACAGATTTTCCTGTTTCCTGCTTTAACCCGATTTCCTCAATAACATGGTTTCATGAGCGCGTGTAAACATTGTCGGTGAGTAAACACAGAAATAGACACATACACACACATTATGCACAGAGAAACATCTGTGAAGTTCTCCACTGACATTCATATCCTAGTAAAAAAAAAAAAATCCCCCAAGTGTCGGCTAGGCACTCAATTACAGGCATGTCAGCTTACACACACCTGTTCTCCCCCAGTGATCACAAAGGCAAAATTATACACACAAAGACACGCACACACACACACACCGACACGGACACATATGCTGGACACACAAAGAAATGAACTGGTGCAAGTATATACAAATGAACTCAGGCACCGTTTGCAGAAAAGTGATCATGGCAGTTGCACACACGCACATTGGCAGAATTTGACTAATGTCCAAGCGAAAACAATGCCAGCGGTCGTTGCCTCTCTCTCTTTCACTCTATCCCATTCCCTCCCCTCCTCCCTTGCTCGGCCAGCTCCTCTTCCATCACTCTCCACCCCTGAGCCCAGATAATAGCTGTACTACACCAGCCGCCCACCACTCCCTGCCAAACACTGTCGGCTGCGTAAACACAACCCATTCACACATACACAGGGAGAGGACAGCGCGGCTCGTCTGGGTTTTCTAGTCCCGGCTTGGCTGTCCGAGCCCTCTGCTTCTCATAACAGCGAGCCCCTAGCAACGCTCGAGCCAAGCCGTCAGTCAATAACACGGTGCTAACAGAGGTGCTTTCTTCACACTCGAGCTCACACATGGCTCCAAGCTGACATACACATACTCCTATATATACTATACACAAACACACATGTGCAACAGTACATTGTATGCTCACCGGTGAAATAAGCCCTCTTGCACAACCACGGTACACACACACATGAATGCCAAGGCACACATGCACATACATATATATCTTGCCAATTGCCCACGCCTTTGTACGAGGGAAAATGTGCCTGGCAGGCAGAGAGCTGTTCTCAGTAAACAGCTACAATAGCAGCAGCCAGACATGGGTGTTAGGGTGGGCAGCCACAATACCTCTGTGACCAGCAAACTATTGTGAAAGAGCTTACGAAAGTCCACATTTTATACTCAGCTAGAGCTGATACACAGAGGCAAACTGTTGGCCCAATTACTTCATATCAGCCTGTTCTGTCATGTTGTTCTCCACACTTTTTTTCTTTTTTTTTTTAGCTGAGCAGGATTCCTCCTAATGTTTCAGAGCAAACATTCCTGTGAGAATAATGTTAAAAAAAAACTTCACTAAGATGGACAGGAACAGACAAACAGCCCAGTCCCAGGGTGGAAGATTGAGCCTCCACATGGTGGTTGATGAATTTTATTTACAGTGGTGTGACTGACGCTGCTGAGGGGCTATAAACTGCTATTAGAGCAGAACAGGATTCCAACACAGGCCTGAGGAATCCAGCCTGGCACATTGTCTGTGTCTGGATTGGACAGAGCAGTCTGGGTGCCCATCGCCAGCCAAACAGGCACGTAAACACTACATACGTTGACATATAGGAGTTCACATACAGACTCCACACACGCACGCACGGGCTGACACCCTCATATTTATGCATATTGCAAAACCACACATGAAAGAGAGCTTGTGGAAAAAACTTAAAGCAACTGCAGGGATTGAATCTGTTTATTTATAGGCGGCACTGCCTATTAATGGGCCCAGCTATTACTGCAGGGCTGAGACAGATCGGTTAGCAAGGTGGTGTGATACTGCAACACAAGTCGGTCTTATACTGAAAAGGCCTTCAAGCTACATGTTGAAATGTTTTCCCTGATGTAATGCAATATAACTCAATAAACATTAAATTAAAATGGCTAAAATTAACTTTTATTATAACAATCTCATTCAGTTTCACATTAAGATTCAATGGATTGTTATTGCACAGTAACAAGCAAGTATGAATCAACATGGTGGGGTATCATTTCACTTTACCCTCTTCTACTTGGCATTCATAAGACATTTGACATTTATTAGATGGGTTATAACACACTATAATGTTGTTTAGGCAGATTTTAATTTACAGTATTTTTAACAGCTATAACTTCTACTATGAATCTATGATACCATTACGAATATGTTTGATATATTTAAATCTCTCTTTTGGTCTATTTCCATTAATTGTTAACACCACACTTCAATTATGGGTGTCACGTGAGGATTCGTGATTGCTGACAAATAAGTGTAACTCTGTACATACAGTATATGTACATTAGGCACACATAAATATTCATAAATGCCTCGAAATATATGCACGTGTGCACACAAAACCCTACACTTATGCATGCACGCAGCAATGCATCAGTCTCCAGTGAGCAACTTAGCAAAATACAGTCTCTCTGTCTCCTAACTGCGCTCTAAAATTAGGTACTTTTTTGATTACAGTCTGGAATTACAGATTAATCTCATGCTTCAGTGTTTTGGACATTTCACTTTGTGCTGATTTTCTACTTCAAACGGCTCATTCAGTCGCATTGGCATAATTGTTTTCTGAGACACGTGAAGGTTTTTCCCTCGGCCATATCAATTACGACTCAGTGACCTTGGACCAGCTGACTACTTAAGCCTTTTAACTTCAGCACATTCATTTGACATTATCTTGAAAGGATCAGCAAGGTTTATGTATATAAAACAGCACTGACAAGCACTGACAAGTCCTCATTAGAACTGCAACCACGGTATTATAAGTCTCCTTCATTCTCTCTCTCTTCAACCTCTCTCTCTCTCTCTTTCTTACCACCCCACTAACCAAGATACCACTATCTATTCCCAGTCCTGCCCCCTCAGGCATTCTAATCTTTTAATTGAATCTTTTGTAATTATAATGAAATAACTGCGGACTTCTATCAGGGAGAAAATGATCGGGGCCAGAATGTGCCAGCGGTTACAGGAAGCTCTTATTTCTCTGCCACTGCTGCTGAGATACACCCCCATTTCAATTAGCTCCTCAATTCACATCTGAACAGCACATTAAGGAAAAACAAAGAGGTGTGTGTGCCCCTGTGTGTGTGTGTGTGTGCGTGCGCGCGTGGCTGCTCATAGTGATGGATTACTCAAGTGATCTTTTACTGCCTTGTCAGTCTCTTGTATGTATCGCTTTCGCCTATCACGATTAATATCCAAACTGTGTCCAAAAAAAGATCGAGTTGCGAGTGTGTTTTGGTGAGAAAAACACTCTTCCCCTTCTTCTGACCCTGGAGAACTGCTAAACTTAATTGCCTCATTCTTCTAAGCAAATGAACATTGACAGAGAGGGGATTGGTCTGCATAGGCTCTCTCAAATGGCTTCCCTGGCAGTTGACTAATTCAGTTCTCATTGACGTATGACTAAATCAGTGTCCATTATCCTTACGTCCAGAGCAGCTCAGATGTAGTACCAGCTCCGTGGCATAAGGCACTTAAGAGCATTACACAAGCCGAGCTGGTTGAAAGGGTCTCCTTTTCAGCAAGCTGACAAGGCCGCCACACATGGTGTAGATCTGACATTGGCCAGGCTGTAGCCTCTGACTAACCTTTGACATTGAGGTCTCCTGCTGGTGAACAAAAAAACAGGAAAACTGACCATGTCCCTGGCTAACAGCCAACAACAGTGACACTTATCACCGCAAGAGATTTACTGCCAAGACAATAGCATATACTCATTTTGTGGGAGATTTAGGGGCACAAGAATTTTTATTGCATTCCCAAAGATTTGAAAAGATCTTGCATCTGACTTTTCTTTTCTTTTTCTAAAATACAACTGAAAGTCTCAACTTGACATTTTTGACTGCTGTAAATTTTTTGTTTGTTTTGTTAAATGTAAGCAAAAAAAAAAAAAAACCCAAACATTTTGACCACAGTAATTCATTGTTGAGTATCATGCAAGGGCCAGGTGACTCTTCACAAACCCAGAAGTTATTTTGGTGTGCAGCATGCATGGCTTGTGTGAGTGTGGCAGTGGGAGCCAGACAGGTCCCTCTGTTGTGCAGCTGGGCCGGCTTAATGAGATATCAGACTCAAACATCAATTCATCAGCCTCATTGATGAGGACAATGAGGGGCAACTGCTTCAGTAAAGAGAGGCATTATGGCCTCTCGTGTGGGGATAGGGCAGCCTTGTTTACAAAGGTTACTGAGCACAGAGGGGTTGAAACAGTACACCACACCAGCCTCCACTTTGCTCCGCTCTGCTAGATTCAAGCTCTCTTACCCTGGGGGCAGCTTCTGAGGACTTTTTTATCTCTTTGATTTTCTGGAACAAAGACCCCAAAAAAGAAAAATGTACCTCTGGTATATGGGGGCCTAATTTTTAAACGTGGGCATGTGTGTGAATGGGTTAAAAAGAGAGGCCATAGGTTCCTGATTGATTAAATAAACAAATCTCATCTTGTTATCATCAGGGCTCCCCTGGCTAAGCAGAGCAGGCTGGGCTGGTTGGAGTCCCCCTGGCCTCGGCCTCCACTGACAGGGCATCTGTCTTCATTAAAGCTCAGCCAGTGTGCATGACAGCCACTGAAATGCTGGTGTCTTCACGATTAATGAAGACAGATGACTCCCCTCAAGAGGCAGTAAAAAGGAACAAAAAGCAGGAGGATTAACAAACGGAAAAAAAAAATACAAAAAATAAATAACAATTCAGAACCAAACTCAAAAAGCTCCCAGAAACAAGAACACTGCAACGTTGTTTGTCCTATTACTGCCTCTTTTATTCTTGATTGTTTTTCCACTGTCATATCTGGGTTGACTCCCTCCACACTTCTCCCACCATACCAAGCATACACACCCCCACTCCTTTTCCACTCTCACACGCTCTCTCACAGCAGTAGTGGCCCCCTGGAAGTGTATGGAAATGGACCCTGGTTTTGTCTGTCCACAGACAGGCCTGTCAAATGAGACGCTGACAGAGAAAAAGGACGAAAAGAAAGCTGGCCAGAATATCCCATGGCCTTCTTAGGGCTCTGTATGCATTCCACATTTCTAATTTATTCATCCATTTATCCATTAAATAATTAATCTACTTACTAATTCATTGCTGTTTGGCTCAAGAGGAATATCATTATCCACTACTCAGTATCCAAAAGCATAAACAAACCTTGGACAAACCAGAACTTTGAACATCTACGTTGTGCAGGCTCAATTTGTTGTTACACATTTCATGACAAACACATGTTCAATTGTCAAAGCCACACCATGAAGTGGTGGTACACAAAATGGAGTGTATCCCAAGCATCAGTGTTTTTCACTTCCTGCCACTTCCCAACCGTCTCCTCTGTCTTTTATCTGTGAATACCTTTGTTTTTAGTATACAGCACCTGGCAAGGTCAAACCTCAGGTGGCTCATATCGTCGCTGAAACTTGACTCCATGGACTCAAACTCACCAGTCAAACATGGACACACACACACATACACACACGAACACACACACAGGCTCATATCATATCATAGCAGAGAGTTTCTTTCAGATGACTGAGCAGCTCAAACTGGCTGTGGGCTGTGAGGGGTGAGTGGGGGGGAGGAGGAGAGGAGAGGAGACTGTCTGTCCCAGTCTTTTCCTGTGTTGCTCTGTAGCCCCTGACAGCAGCCCCATTGGCCGAGCCCTGAGGGGTAAACAAGCCAGTAACACGAGAGAGAGCGGGAGAGAGGGGGCAGACAGAGAGAGAGACAGAGAGAGACATGGTTGTGTCACACAACAAATACAAACAGGATGCCACTTACATTGAACACTGGCACTGCCCGTCCAAGCAAAGGGGTCCAACCCCGCAAAGAAGGGGCTCGCCTTCCGCAGCATGCATGCACCGCGGCTGGTGACATCATACAGCTGACGGGGGCCCATTCCCAGAGCCTCCATACAGTCGAACATGGTACCCCCCCGCCCTCAGCAAAAAAATAAAATAAAAAAAATAAATCACTACAAGCCCTCAGTCCTGCCTGCGTCCTGCCCTGCTTCCACTGCTCACGTCACCCGCTGAAGCAGTGACAACAACAAACAGCAGCAGCAACAGCTAGCTGGATCTGCTGCCTTCCCTTTCCCTCCCCTCACTTATCTCTCGCTGTCACTCTCTCTGCTCTGCTCTCCTTTCCTGCCGATGCTGGAGTTTCCCTCTGTCCCTCTCAGCTGGAATGCAGATCTGGTTCCTGCCTGGCTGAGCTGAGCTGAGCTGAGCTGAGCTGAGCTGAGTGTGACTCTGACTCTCGACTCTCGCCTCTCCCCCTGCCCTTGGGTGAGCTGCTCCCTGTCTGCTGTAACAGACCTAAATAACAGCCTCTCACAGCTCTCGCTGAGCCCCAGACACGGCGGAGCAAACCAACTGCCTCGGCAAGACGCTCTGAGAGGGGGTGGAGAGAGAGAGAGAGAGAGAGAGAGAGAGAGAGAGAGAGAGAGAGAATGCCAGAGAGGGAGGGATAGAGAGAGAGAGGAACCCAAGAGTAGGAGGAGGAGGGGGCTGAGGGAAGGGAGAGGAAGAGAGGGGGCCGACCAACAGAGCCTGCACTGGAGGAAGAACTGATCTGGGTAGAGGACAAAACTTTATTCCCATTCTCCTTCGTTTTTTGTTTTTTTTGTCCGTGCTGCTTTTGTGTTTCATATTTCAGCCCCAAATGCAAACAAACCCCCCTCACCCCCAACACACACACACACACACACACACACACACACACACACACACACACACACACACACACACACACACACACACACACACACACACACATTGCGTCCCATTCAGATCTGGTCCCTGTCTCTGTCTGTCTTTACATCGCACCTCCCCCAATTCCCCTGCAGTAAATATGAGACCCCCCCCCCCCCCCCCCCCAACCACCCCTTCCCCTTCCCCTCCCTTCTCTGAGCCCCCGTCTCTAATCATAACCATATTAAAGTCCAGCCACTGGCCAGAAACAGAGCCAGAGACATAGAGAGAAAGAACATTGTGCTGTAGTTGAACCCAGAAACCAGATGCCAGGGTAAATCCCTCCTCCTCTCTGTCTGTTTGAGCGAACAGAGGATGGGCAGTTCTTTCTGTCTCTCCCTCTGGAAGTGCTTTAACAGTGATGGATGAGGGTTGCCTTGCTCAATCCCTGCAGTGCATTTACACAGACAAATACCCCCTATATACAAACACACCATGTGTTGGACACACTTCTCACAGGTTCACTTGACCTTGTTAGTGATTTATCTTTGAGCAACCTTTGTAAAGACGCGTAGAAACCCAAGGATGCGGGTTTTTACGAAGTTGTGCGAGGATGAATTTTAACGAATCAAAACGCTGCTTGTTACCTGAGTGATCATCGGACTGTTTCTCTGAGACTCAGACCATAAAATTCATCATCCTTCCACAGTCGGGCTGCTTACAACGGCTGTTCTGTGTATTGCTAAAAACAATTCAATTTAAAGCGCAGCAGCTCCCTCACATTGACGGTAAATCAAAGGAAATCAATAGGCGGTCTGCGGTCAATGAAACAGCCTGTCACTGGTTCTAACTGTTGCTCAGCAGACAGATAGACTCTGGCTGAGCTAAAGCAAACAGCCTGATACAATGGGAGATATATGATAATAGAATGGCTTTAGTCTGTGTGCCCCGCACATTCATCTCCCCCTGTCAGACCAGTACAAGTGGTACAACCCAGCAGGCAAAAAAGACACCATTTCCTGTCAATCTGTGCTGCTGGCTACGCTCTCCATAAACACACAGTGCCCTCCCTCCTCCCTCCTCCCTCCTCCCTCCCTCCTCCTCTTCTGTCTAACACTTCACTCTTTTTCCTGTCTCATGAAAGAAACCATGCTTTCACGTTTAGGGGCTATTTTGAATGATTTAGATTAAAATGTTTATTGACCTAGAAGCTATTCCTCCAGTTGAGACTTCTTGTTTATTTTCTTAAACTGGCACACTCACACGCAGTCGCACACTCAACATATGTGAGCTGATAGCTTTCGTATACACTCTCTCACACATACACACACACACACACACACACACACACTTGCAGCTCTTTTGTTGCATCAAACAGTAAACAACATCAGTAGTTTTTGTGTGTTTCTTCATACAGCTGTCAGGTCATAAAGAGGAAGCTTTATGACACCAACAATAGAGCAGTGAGACTAGATAACCAACTGTTATCTATCATAGATGCTTCTAACAGTTAGTTGTTAAAAAAAATGACTCACTTTTCTTTTTCTACCTCTCCACCCATTTACACAATAATCAAAAAAAAAAAAAAAGTCCTGATCTGGATGTATTTCAGATTAAATCATCACTGCCCCGAGTCACATTTTTATGATCCACAAGCATTCTTCTCACACTCGTCTATCGTCTCCTTCCTGTCTTTTTTTCTCTCTCTCTCACTCTGTGCTGGTTTCATACAGCATCCTGGAAACTAAAAACTGGCTAATCCCCTGGTGTTCAAATGTTCTATGTAACATCAGCGTTGTGTGCCAGGGCTGCTCTCTGGGCCGCCGAGCTGCAACGCAATCGATTTATAATATCATGTGCTCACAATTGAAAACCCTTTTATTCTTGGAGATTTACGGCCCATATCTGACTCTCCTCTGGTTTTGACATTTCTTTTTTACTGTATTTGAGACTGTAACTCAGACCGCTAACCCCAGGTTCTCCACTTATTGGCACACGGCGTTGCGAGCTGCAAGTCTTCCAGCGCTTCAGAGGGTTTGCGGAGCGAGTTTAGACATCTAATCTACACATACTCCATACTGCTGCTGACCCAGGCCGATCCCCGCCTCCCCTCCCTCCTCCCCTTCCTTCCCCGGCCAGAGAGGTTGAACTCTAGAAGAAACCCCCACTGGGCCACTAACTTTCCCCCCAAACTTATCCTGCCCTCCCTCCTTCTCTCCCTCACTCTGGCTCACCAGTCTCAGCATTGCTCTCCTTATCCAACCCCCCCCCCCCCCCCCCCCAGTTTCTGCAAATACTCTCCCCATTTCATCAAGTTCCCTATGGCCATTTTTTTCCCCTGACTGCATGATTTGCTTTAGTTGACAAAGTTCTCTGCTTTTGTTTCTGGTTTTGGAAATGTTTCATTTTCAGCGGCTGCCAGTTCGCTCATCACTCTGTGTGACCGCTGCTTTCAATCATGTTTAAGGGCACTGATTAGACCAGATTTTAACACATATTCAAAACGTTTTAAATTTTCCACCCTGATAGGATTTTCTATCTATGATGTTTCATCTCTTTATCTATACAGAAGTCAGCTTAGTCAGCTGGACCCAGTCTGCTCGCAGCTCCACGTGGGCTGGAGCCTAGGAAAATCAGGCTTTACTACTGTCTGACACTGTGATGCCAATTACAGATAAGACGTATACTCCACATTGTTGCCACTTCCTCTGTATACAATCATTCAGGTTCCAGGCAAGCAGTCAACAACACAGTGGTGTGTAAGGCAATAAAGGCAGCTTGTTTTTAAATGCCTGCGCACTAAACGCAGCGTGGTGATTTTGAAAGGAATGTAGAGCTTTTCCATCGCTGATGTGAGCATGTGTGCAGTGTGTGGACATGCTGAAACAGATTGCCGGTGATGATAGAGACACTGAACACCAGTCCACAGCGCCCTCCCACAACAGCCAGACTCAGGTTACTCAGAACACACACACGCACAAATGCACACACACAAATCCTCCACAGGTCGTCATTAAGATGAAAATTGCGTAATGAAGGAGCCGACAAACAGGATCCGTGCAGTTTCTGTCTTCCTCATTTACTCATTTAATAAACAAATACTTTAAGTGATGGTGTGTTGTTTTCATCAGCGAAAGCGGAGCACAATCCTTACGTTCTTTCTCATCACATCCATCAACTGCTCCGCGAGCCGCAGCTTTTTACACATGTTCAGCTCTGACAAGACATGTAATCTTATCCATTCATCTACCTCACTCTCTCACTATCCATCTCTGGGAGATACCTGATGTGTTACCGAGGAGGGACGTGGGGAAAGTGAGGCATGACTTATGAGAGTTTCTCAGCGGCAGCCATGTTTGCCTCTGTTCACATGCTGGTTCCACCAAAAGGCCTAACAGAGCTACTCTTCAGAGTATTATCAGTCTTGGCCATCTTTCAGGAAAGTCTCTTTCACTCTCTGTCTTTTTCTCTCACTGACTCGCACTGTCATGACATTTTGCTACCCGTGTTTCATGGGGAGCAAAAAAAAAAGAAAGAAAAAAAAGAAAGACAGATCTTTTAGTTGTTTGTCCAAAAATACGAAGCCCCTTGTCTTGTTCTCATAGGCCCATCCTGCGCCTGTGTGCCCTCCCACGCCTTCTGAGAACCCATCCCTCCTTTCTCGCCATTGCGCGCTCTTGGTCTTGCACGTGCCCACAAAGGCCCATCTGAAAACAGACGCCTCCCATTTTTAATAGTAGCCTCTTTATCTTCATCTGTCATCATGTCAGAGCTGTGTTACACTCGGTGGCCTCTCCCTTACCACCAACCTTTTCTGACTTTCCGCACACACACACAGAGTTTCTAGCACTTAAAGGCGAATTGGCTCCAACTTGCAGCGACGGATAACGAGAGGAAATCCAAGGTGAAGGTTGAGGAGAGAGTGTGTAAAGCCGTCAGGGTTTAGGGGGACATCATCAGAGGAGCAGATATTCTTCCTGCTATCGCGCACAAAAACTCCTTCAGTGGGTGCTTAAATTGTCTGGAAAAACAAACAAAGCAGGCCTTTCTGTCCATTTCCCACCCTCATCTATTGAACCATAGCCAGCTCTAGTTGAAAAATAAAAAAAAGAAATGTGAGGGGAATCGATTTCCAAAAAGGAGGGGAGCGCCTGTCATCTTGAGGCCAGTGGTCGCCTAGGGAGATGAAAGCAGGGATGTCAGACGATGCGGAGCTGTTTATTAAAGCAGACGAGGCTCCAGTCTCACGGATAGATCAAGGACGCAGCCAAACAGCGCGCTACACATGCTGTCATCACACACACAAATACACACACAAATGGTCCGGTCCTAGCATTGCTAATTTGCTATGTAGATCATGGTCACAGGAGCAGAGATGCCAACGAGCAGATGGCTCTATAACGGTACACGTTTCTGATGAAACCTCAGCACTCATAATAGTAAACACCGCAGTCAAAACGAAACACAGCCAACACTGATTGTGTGTAATCACTGGGTGCTAAGGTAATGTGATAGTACTGGCTTTCACAACTCTTAACTGAACTTATCTGCGGTTTTCTTTTATGCTATTGTCGTAAATTATGAAGGGCTCATTTCTTTTTTGGTTTTGATAAGATCTTTGAAAGTATGAAACTCAAAATATGAGATGATGATCATATAAACCCTGCAATTAGGGCTAATCATATTGATATGTATCAAAATACACAAACTGCAAATCCTCAAATCCTTGACTACGGTGAAACTTTATCCATATGTGAGGAGCATGTGGTGAAGTAAACACAGAGGCTGCTTCAGAGGGCTTTTCAGTGTCAAAAATTAGCCAGGGCACCACACTAACTTTCCCACTGGTGCTACCAACTTTCTCGGTTGCTCACACCAGCACGTGATTTGGTCACACCCTGTGAACAGGAGTTCCTCTTTCAGTGCATTATGGGTAAAGTTGAACTTGACATTTCATTGTTTTTTCCTCTTGTTGTGCAACTTCACAGTTCAGGCTTAGACTGGGTTTACCCGGTAACAGGTTTAGAGCTGCCCACATTATAGAGACGGCAAAGCATTTCCCCGGGCCACTGTGGTTTTTCTTCTTCACTGTCTCCCCCTACTTGCACCTGCACTCTCATCATCAGTCAAAATCTCTCATTGGCTTTCCCTCTCTACCAGTCTCCTCTTATCAGTGCATGTGAAAGTGCAGGCAGGAAGAGACAGCCTCAGCCAGAGGAGAAGTTAAAGTACTACTTCAAAGCACAATGGCTTACGCAAGTACCTGTGTGGGATGGGCACCAAAACAGCATAATGATCATCATGCAGTTACATAAATGCGACAGTGTGAAGTCTTAATTTGCACATCACATATGCCATCACAGTTTGTGACGGGTATGCAAGAAGTTTTTTGAAATTATTATTATTTTCCCACTGTGATGTATGTTGCATGTATGACTCCAACCACTAGGTGGAGTCTGTCACCAGTGTTGTTGTTAACCTGCTGGGAGTGTTCATAAAAGAAGAGACACGAAGTAAACACACAAGTTATTTTGACTTTCTCCAGCCTCCAGCCTTCGCCCCAGAGCTCCGAGCTCCAAAGAGCTTTAGCACCGGTGGCAAGGGTACCAGCAACGGTACTGGCAACATCATTGCCGGTACTGGTGCCGTTGCCGGTAATGTTGCCGTCACCCTTGCCAGGAGCTTTGGAACTTTCTCCAGTGCTCCGGCGAGCTCTGGAGGGGAGGCTGGCCGGCCGTGCAGCCCCAGCACAGGGCACTCGTGTGTGGGTGAGAGTAGCAGGGAGACTGGGCATGAACTGGTACCGGTACGGCACCGGTACCGGCAACAAATTCACATAGGCTACTCTGCTTCTCTGGGGACGACGCAGGTAGCAGACAATGCCCTTCTCAACCAGAGTACCAGTACAAGTAACTTTGCTCAGGGCTTCAGAGTCCAGACTAACATTTTTCACTAGGAGCACTGTGGCCCCTAACTAAGCAGAAAATTTAGGGGCACACACTTGTAAATCGACTTGTAAAGCAAGTATTCACAATACTCACACACATTGACCTGCCACCTGTAATGACAAATATCAGCTTTTTTGAGTCTCCCCTTCCATGTTTCACCAGCGTTACAAAAAAAAAAAAAAAAAAAAAGAGAGGCAAATTTACTGGTTGCACATGTGCAAGTAGATGAAAAATTTACTTGCACTGTCCCAAATTTTAGGGGCAAAATGCCCCCATCTAGGGGCAGTCTGGAGCCCTGTTTAACAGTGAAACACAATAATCAATAGTGTTATTTCAAAATTACTTTGTGTGAGTGTTTATTTTGCACAATATTATTTGCACATATTTAATTTAATGCACTGCAACATGAATGTTTAGTTTTGGCCCGTGACCCTCCACCACGATTACATTAACTTTTGGTCTATAGGGAACCCTGAGCTCATCATTTTCATATCCATACACAGCTCTCTTTCTCCTCTGTCTCCCTCCCTCCCTTCATTTATGTATACCCTATGCCCACATAAAGAAGCACGTATGCACCTAGACAAATCCGAACCTCCACCGTCAACCACATACCTATCAACCTCCATCCAGGATGGGCTGAAACCCAGCACCTCAACTTTTCTGAAAATAAATAAAGAGGTACAATGTGTTGTTTGTGCTCTGCTTCGCCTCCAGTGGAGAAGGCTTCACTCTGCTAGTCGACATCCTTCCCTGCTGTCCCTCTCCTCCATTTAAAGGTTCGCTTTTACATTCCCTCTCATACCACATTTCCCAACAAAATGGCTCCTTTACGCAACTCCCTGAGCTCCCTAAGCCAACATGACCTCCTTATGTGTGTATGTGTGTGTGCGTTTAAGAATGCAAAGAGTGTTTTTAATTATGTCACTCTACATGAGGATATTTTTTTTCTGCTGGAACATTTCGGTCCTTTTCACAGCCTCTCTGACTTAATGGTCTATGTGTGTTTATGTGTGTTTGTGTGTGTGTGTGTGTGTGTGTGTGTGTGTGTGTGTGTGTGTGTGTGTGTGTGTGTGTGTGTGTGTGTGTGTGTGTGTGTGTGTGTGTGTGTGTGTGTGCGTGTGTGTGTGTGGTAACGTGGGTTTGAATGTACATACACAGATGGATGTATATATGATTAGCAGCCAGTATGCTAATGTCTGTGCATGTGTGTGTAGCATATAAATCCCTGTGCCCAACACACACTTTACACAAACAACTGTTCACCTTGTCTCCAGCAGAGGCACAACTGAGCCGACTGAGGCAGCTTTTTCACAAGTTTCAACACGCTATTCATTCCATTCTATTAATACAATGCTTTTAATTTCATCCTGCTGTGATGCAGCTCAGACTCTCACAGCTGAAACTCTCATGAGCTTTCTGTTTACATCACTCAACATGAAACTAGAAAACCATAGTCTGAATGGAAAGTCTAAGCGCAGCAAACTTCAGATTTTGGACAGAGCCATGTGGGCTGAAGGAAATGACCTACCAGCTTTTCAAAACATCCCTGTGGTTGGCTTTGGGGCCAGGGCTCCGGCCCTGATTGGTGAAAGCTTAGAGAGGTGTTTCAGGGCTCAGTGGCGATGTTATCACGTAGTAAGTGGCCTTAATGGGCTTCAAACTGTTTGTTTGAAGAACTCCCATAATGACAGGGATCAACTGATAACGGCCTCCGCTACACACTGCACAGAGAGCCATCAGACCCTCTCATGGATGAACAAACGCCGTTGCGCCTTCGTAAAGATATGGGTGGTGAGGATGGGAGTCCTGCATCACACCCTCATGGTCAGTGAACCCTCATTCACATACAACTTGGAAGTTGAGGTGAAGTGCTAAGGTTTTCTGGGTCCACTTCCTTCCTATGCATTAGGAATGAAGAAAATCCTACTGTCTCTACATGTGCAAACACAGTCAACCCACCCCATCCCTCCCCTCTCCTGTCTCTTCCCACCTCTGTGTAAAACAGGTATTTCCAAAGACACTCTGGTGCCAAAATAGAGCGTCGCCGAGGGAGGTGCTCCAACCTGTCGGCACAGCGCGCACACCCAACAAAGGTAGGTGTCACCCGGGCTACCTCTCTGACAACAATTACACCCAGTGCTCTGAAACTGAGTAAGAATGCGGAGCTATTTATTGCACACACACACAAACACACACACAGAGATATCCACAGTGCTGCTCCCTTTATGTGGAAGGTATTTTCTCAGTCTGGCCTACAGACAACTCTGACAACAATGAGCAGGCCTGTTAAGCCAACTCCTGGAGAAAAAGTAGAAGGAGAAGAAAAACAGGGCCTGGGGAATGTCCAAACCAAGGCCTTTTGTCTTCCCCGCAAACATTTAAGAGAGTGGGGAATGAGACTGCTGTCAGTAAAATGACTTGTAACATTCCTTGTCAAGGGATACACCAAAAGGATGTTTTAAAAGTTGATACTGACAACTGAGAATTTTCCAAGGCGGAAACTTAAAGCTGTATTCTTGCAGTTGCAATTTAAGGGCATGAATCACACACGTAGTACTTAAATAATTAGTCAATTAGTTGGTTAATTAATAAGTGATTCCACTGACAGCTAGTTTATTATCTATGAGTCAAGAGGTAAATTATAAACTTTTACTGTTTTCAATTATTGTTCTGTTTTTTTTCCAACCAAATATGTTAGTTTTGGTCAAACAAAGCAGCCATTTTTTAGTTCAACAAAAGACAATTGATTGATAATGAAACTATTAATTGGATGATTCCCTAGACATTCCATTCAGTACAAATAAAAAATACTTTTGTTGCTCAATATGTCTGATAGAAGTGCATTGCATTCGTTCCTAATAATGTTTCTATTGATTCTAATAATATATA